>NW_027395801.1:0-123630 GCF_047715665.1 Aspergillus karnatakaensis | reverse complement strand
TGGGGGTGGTGATTTTGTGGTTTGGGAGGGGGATCCGCTTAGTGGTGGTGGGAGTGTTGTTGGTGCGTTTAGGGGGAATGGTGGTGGTGGTGGGGTGGGGGATTGTTGGCCTGGGGTTGAGGGGGTTTTGTGAGTGTTACTGCTACTGGTAGAATTTGCTGTGGAGGGGTCTATTAGTGTCTTCGAGAGGGGATGTTCAGAGACTGACAGGGAGACAGGAGTATCGTGCCATAAGTATCACATCTCGTCTACAGGCGAAGATAACAAACAGTAGCTATAGACAAAAAGAGAGACGTAACTATCCATCTTCTTTCCAATGGACCTGAACAGGGAAAACAGTATGTAAAGTGGCAGCGACTAATGCTGGCTAGACGACAGGACAATAAGTGGGCGGATAGATGGGCTTAGAAGCTTAGGTGTATGTGTAGAGTACAAGAAGCAAGAGTCGGATGGAAATAGAGGTCACAGGCTAGCCCAGCTTGGCCTTGAGGGACTCGATCTCGGCAACAAGGTTCTGCAGCTGCTCGGTTTGGGAGGAGATGGTCTTGGCTTGTTCGGCGATGAGGTCCTTGACGGTGTTGAGCTCGCGCTGGACAGCGTCTGCTGCGATGGAGCCGCCTGCGGCGACGGAGCCCGCGGTGCTTGAAAGGGGAGTCGTGGGTTCGGCTTGGGTGACGGCGGGAGTGGTGGGGGCGGGGGAGCGGTTTGCAGGAGCAGGAGAGGCCTGTTATAGATGGTTAGACAAATTTCTGTAGCGCACGAGATAACTTACCGAGGCTGGTAATTGTGTCTTGGCTGGTTCCTCCTTTTGCAAGAATGGGCTGTCCTTGACGGACGGCGAGGCGGTGCCGGAACGGCTGGCCCGCTCCACTGGCTTGGAGGGTTCATCGAAGCTTGACTCCTCCACCGGCTCCGCCTCCTCATCGTCGGCGAACTTGTCGACCATGGTCGCCATGGACGCACCCTGTTCCTTCATGGATGGGGCCGGCCGAGCCACTGGTGTGGGCTCGGAAACAGGCTCAGGGGCTTTCTTGACAGGCGAGGCGGGCTTCGCCTCGGGCTCAGCCTTGGGCTCAGGCTTAGACTCGCCCAAGCTAGAAGTGGGCTTCTCTTGAATTCCGGTGACCTCCTTCAGACCCTCACCGTCGTAGAGGCTGCCCATGGAGATCTTGGGTGGGATGGCCTCCTTGCCAGCAAACCATTCCGAAGAGCTCATAGCAGGCTTCAGGCCAGTGGTGGGAGGGTAGATATCGTCTTGGAATGTCTCCGCGCGACGAGGAACAATGAAGGAGATGGGCTCGATGTAGGTGTCGTTGACGGTCTTGAAAGCGCGGGTAAGTTCATTCTCGTGCATGTTCACACCACGCTTCGGCATAAAGGCTATACCACGCTGGGGATCCGCCGACTTGTATTCGGACAGGTATTCGAACTTGTCGTTCTCCAACTCGAAGTACCGGATGTTACCGTCACTACACTTGTTAGCGTATACAGAGAGATTGATCGAGAAACGCACCCTCGGCCAGCTAGATATAGCATCTGGGTACCATCATCCCAGAACGGCATGCAAACACCAGAAATAGAATCAAGGGTCTTGAAGCCGTCAATCGGCGCCTGCGGCGAACGCATATCCCAGAGACCCAGCTGTCGGTCACTCATCTTGGAGAAACCGGTGGTGGCAAATCGGTCGCGCTCACCAAGCCAGACCGAGCGGCTGTTCTTGGCGCCATTATGTCCCGGTCCTTCATGCGCAGGGCGCTCCTGACGGACATCCCAGACGCGCAGCTTCTTGTCACGCGAGGTGGTCACGAGGAGAGAGCCATTGGCGCTCCACGATTGCGATTGGACAATATCGCCCACATTCAAGGTCAACTTGGCCGCGCCAGCTTCGATATCCCAAAGCTTCACAGTGTAGTCTCCGGATGCCGTCGCGAGGATGTTTTCGGCCGCAGGGTTAAAGAGCACGTGCCCTACCTTTCTGATCGGCATTAGCACGGGTAACCGCCAACCGACCCAGTGGGTGGAACTTACTTCGGGTGACCGCTCAGCTTGCCAACGGGCGCAATGTCTTGGATATCATCGGCATCTACGTCAGGAGAGAGCGTAAAGCCCTCGGGAACCCGCCACAGGTAGACCTAAGCAATTAGCTCTATCAGCTCTACCAGCCTGTTATATTCTCAGAAAAACGTACCCTGCCGTCATCGGACCCGGAAGCAATCAAATCGTCGTTGAACGGGTTCCTACAGGAATTAGATCACTCCTACCATTGCGCGGGAGCACTCACCAGTCGGTGTCGAGAACAACAGCGGTGTGTCCCCGGAACAAAGGTATCCTCTCCGGCAGCTTGCCGCGCTCGTCGAGCGGAATAACGGCGAAAGCACCTCCACCACCAGCTTCCCAGTTTGTAGAGAGATACCGAGGATTGACCTGGTCTTTGTTAGGCTCGGGGCGGGCGGTAGAATAGCGGTGACGAGTGACGACAACGAACCTTAACGAGGTTGGTATCCCAGGCGTTTCGGGAGATGCGGAGGTTATCGTAGCATTGTTCCTGCGAGAGAATGAGCCACCTGAAGCAACACGAAGGGAAACGGAGGGGTGTCGCACCTTGCGCGTTGAGCGTCCGAAGACGTGGCCTGCTACCTGTCAGATTGCGGGCAAGGAGGGGGGTGGACAAGCTTACGGTACTTGGACGAACGCACGAAACGGCCAGACATAGTGCTGGATCTAGAACCAAAAAGCAGACTGAAAAAGAAAGCAAAGCAGGAAGGGGGAATAATTGAAGGGAATTGGAGTGGCAGAGAGGAAGCAGGCGGCTGTTCGAGTCGAGGGCGATAGGTTATAAGAATAGCACCCTGTTAATTACCCGCTTAGTAGAGTTGACTAGCACCGCCCGCTTGAAACACCAAGCCCCATGGTTTCAGTAGAACACTACAAAGTGAAGATCAGACAGCAGTAGAGTATATTCGAACCGATAAGCACTCCGACAATTCCATCTCAAACTCTTCAGGGTTCGAGCTCCCTGGTGTATCAAATCATGAAACATTGAAAGCCTGTGACGTCGATACCACTAGTCTCGGAGCGGGCTAGTGCCTCCCCGCCGGAGCACAGCTGAGTCAGCTGTGCTTGTTTACCGCCCGCCGTCGCTCCAGAAACGAAACGCACCAACAATCATCACCAGCCCATCAAGAAGACTTGTCGACGGTCGACACTCCGCCAACTGACAGCGCAGCTCGGCTGCTGACACGGTCCTGCTACTGATTTGCCTCTCGCCTTCCTTGCATACTCCTGACTTCAATCCCAATCTGTCCTTACACAGCACAGTCACCAGGAAGTCGTTGTGCTTCCCTGCGGTACCATGGAGAACGGAAGCCCGGTACCTCCTACCATTGACCCCAAAGAAAGCCATCCCTAATGCGACACAACAGGTACAGTCGAGAATAAACGGGTCGCGCATTCCTGGCCTCAAAGAGATGAACTCTGCCGGAGCGAACTCACGCTCGAGGCTACCACAGCCAGGCGCAATTGCGAGCAAATCTACTGCTGCCCCATGTACGTTGCTGGCCATAGTATAACAACGCAAATGCTAACCTGGTAAGCGCTCAACCGTACGAGAAGCACCACCGAGAATGTTAGAACAGGCGCCGGTCCGCCGTCTGCATCTCGGTCTGTCAATGCGACGACAAAGACTCATGGTCGTGCCAACTCATATGCCTCCTCCACCCTGACCCGGTCAGCCTCCGCCGCATCGCGGTCGCGGAACCCATACTCGTCAACTACGACCGGCACCGGAGCGCGTCCCACCTCCTCCATGAATACCACCCGAAGGCCGAATGGATACTCAATCCCCAGACCTGCAACTTCCCTGGATACCCATGAAGAGGAAAGCAGCCATAGAGTGCTTGGAAAACGTAAGGGTATGCACACACTTTGTTCCCTTTTCTCTCCGCCTACCTCTCCTTCCCCAGTCTTCTTTCCGTGGAGATCCCATGTCGGTTTCCATACCGAACGAAATATCCCTCAGCCCAATTACTCTCTGCCCTTGGGACCTATGCTGGAACCCGATGGCGAGAAATCGCTGTGCGCCGCCATGAACACATTGCATTTGGACCCACTTCCTTTCAGAGTCATGAGTCCTGACATCTTAACGAACCATGACAGGCATCCCATCTCCACACCTTCAAAAATCCCCGTTCCCATACCTACCGATACCCCTATACCTACCCCACATACCCAACTCAAGCACCCAACCAAGAGAAAACGGCCACCTTACCCTGGGTTCCTGACCAAAGATAGCGCGATCAAAAGTTTTAACTATTCTACAGGGGGCGATTGGGACCAAGAATCCCGGGAACAGAACATGGAGAACTTTTTCAACATGTTCATGTCCCGAATGAGCCAGGCTGGGCAAGAGAGCTCAGGGCTCAAAGAAGCGGTTGATGTGTACAAGTCAAGGGGTAAGTCCACTGCATGTTTCTACCGGACACCGCTCACACACCATAACAGTGGGGGAACTGGAAGATTCGAAAAAGGAACTGATGGAACGAAATTTGTCTCTACGAGTCGAACTCGAGTCTATCAAAACGCGCGTTGGGGCAGTGGAGGATAGCTTTAAACACGCCCAGCGGGAACACGAGATCGCAATTGACGAACTCATCTCTCGCCAACGGGCAGAAATCGAAACGGTCAGATATGACGGGCACAAGGATTTAGAAGCGCTTAAAGCACAGCATGAATCCGATATCCGCGAGCTACGACGGCGATTCGAACACGAGTTGGAAGACGAGAAATCTACACGACTTCGGGAAATCAATCAACTTCACTCGCAAACTGCCCTCGACACTCAACTATCGCAAATTGAACTTGACAAGAAGGTAAAGGAGCTTGCAGCGGCACAAGATGAGCTCCAGGCTCTACGAACCGAACTCGAGCGGGAACGAAAGAACACCAACAACCTCCGTCACAACCTCGACACGGCGAGCTCCAACAGCGTAACGTTAGAGTCAACTATCTGCGCACTTAAAGCAAGGATCGAGTTCTTGGAATCGGGAAGAGAGGAGCAGTCGGAAGCTTTTGAACGATTGAATCAACAAATGATGGATGCGGCAGCGGAGACTAACGCAGCTAAAGAGAAGCTCAGAAGGGAGGAGACACTCAGACGCAAGTTACACAACCAGGTACAGGAGCTCAAGGGCAACATTCGAGTGTTCTGTCGTGTCCGTCCTACATTGGGAGTGGAAAGTGCAACAGACGCGGCGCATTTTACGTATCCGGATGAAGCTGAGGACTCCAAAGAGATCAACATCGTGGGCCCAGAGGAGAAGAGCAGTCTTGGAGCTGTGACGAGAAAGAACCACAACTTCGCTTTCGACCATGTATTTGGTCCGTCGGCGCAAAACAGCGACGTATTTGACGAAATCAGCCAGCTCGTGCAGAGTGCTTTGGATGGATACAACGTCTGTATCTTCTGCTATGGTCAAACCGGCAGTGGCAAAACGCACACCATGTCCTCCCTGGACGGCATGATCCCTCGTGCAGTGCACCAAATCTACGAGACCGCAACAAGCCTGGAGGAGAAAGGCTGGAGGTACAAGATGGAGGGCAATTTTGTGGAGGTATACAACGAGAACCTCAATGACCTGCTGGGTAAGGCCGAGGAGCTGGACAAAAAGAAGCTTGAGATACGACACGATATGTCGAGAGGAAAGACGATCATTACGGACGTCACCACCGTTCAGCTCGAGTCGCCGGAAATGGTCGAAACAATCCTCAAGAGAGCTGCAGCCAACCGCTCGGTTGCAGCAACCAAGGCAAACGAGCGATCCTCACGCTCTCACTCGGTTTTCATTCTCAAACTTATTGGTGAAAACTACATCACTGGCGAGCGCAGCGAGGGAACTTTGAACCTGGTGGATTTGGCCGGAAGTGAGAGGCTCAGTCATAGTGGTGCCACTGGGGAGAGACTACGAGAGACGCAGAACATCAACCGCAGCTTAAGCTGTCTCGGAGATGTAATCGCGGCTCTAGGACAAGGGAAGGAAGGTGGTCACATTCCCTACCGAAACAGCAAGGTATGTCATGATTTGTACAAAATACGAAAGCCAGACTAACAACATCTCCAGCTAACGTATCTTCTTCAATTTTCGCTGGGAGGAAATTCGAAGACGCTCATGTTTGTCATGGTCAGCCCTCTACATGCACACCTGTCCGAGACCTTGACCAGTCTCAAATTCGCCACAAAGGTGCACAACACCCACATTGGAACTGCAAAACGCCAGACCCGCGTCCGCGACATTTAAACCGAACCCTATAGCCATTTTCCCCCTCCCCTTCACTCCGCTTCATGTTTGGCCGCTATGAACCTGGCCCTTTGACGATTGGTGTCAGGCGTCTGACCCGTTTTTTTCTGTTTCTTTTTTTATTTCTTTTGGAGATATTACCCCTAGCCCGCGTTATCCGATCCCCCATCGCTTGTTTATAGGTACACGGTACACTGGTTGTTGGTTGTTCTGTTTGTTGGGTTTTGGTGGAATCGGGATGAGGATGAGGATTGATGAGGCCCTGGATTTAGTTTAATGATAGTTATCTACCTGGACTTGTGGCCAGTCAATAAATACCATGCTGCTTTGTGCTTGTACTTATGAATTCTTCTGGCTTCCCTATTGTTCTCTCAGTTGCGTTGCCTAGAGGACTCAATATATATGTTTTATATATAGTGTCTGTGTAATCTAACAACAAACTTCTAATTTGTTTTCCTACCCTGCTACTCCATAAATACCCTGAGCTACCACTTATTATCTGTTTAAAGATATATTCTAAGCACAAGCTACCCAACATGTTGAGGACACTTCGTATACTTCGGCATTACGGCCACACGTGACATGAGAGCCACCCTTCACCGAGGACACTGAACCTGAGCTCTCTCAGCCAACAACGCAATGGATTTGTGTTTGCTATGGCCACAACAAGCCCTTTTCAGACTCTGTCTGTAGGTTGTGGCCTTCGAAACACCATTTCTCGCATTCGCAATCGGGCAGTGGTACGCCCGTTTGCATCCTCGAGCTATCTCCGCAACGCCCAGAATCTCCCGCCCCGGGCAAATGACGATGTCGCTCGTCTTGCTGCCAGTCGGCGCCGTCCCCTGACGCTTGCTGACCTGCTAAAGTGAGAACAATGCTCCTGCGTGATATGAAGCTCTGCAGCTAATACCACAATCACAGACACGGTCGCCCGCCCCTGTCAAAGGATGCGCTCCTAGCCTCCGCCAACTTCACCCTCTCCCTCCTCCCCGCACGCTTAGCCTCCCGCATCGAAGCTCTTCGGAACCTCCCATTTATCGTCGTTGCAAACCCTCACGTCTCTAAAATATATGGCAACTATGTCCACTCATTGTCGACTTTACTCCCTTGGCAAAAGCGCCAGGTCTCGACCCTGGAAGAAGAGAACCAGTTCGCCGAGGTATTAGCGGACCTCGTCCACACCCATGCCAACACTATTCCCATCCTCGCACGTGGATTCCTCGAATGTCGAAGGTATATCGATCCTACGGAAGTGACGCGCTTCCTGGACACACACCTGCGTGCTCGAATCGGCACCCGGTTAATTGCAGAGCAACATTTAGCCCTGCATTTCGCTTCGCGGCCTCTGGTTGAGGATGGCAGCCAGGCGCAAGAACCACGCAAGGACGCCGCACCCTCCAACTATATCGGCGTGATAGACACTGCTTTGCAACCCGCGCGAATTGTTCGAACGTGTGAGGAGTTCGTGGGAGAGATCTGCGAGCTGAAGTACGGGGTGCGGCCGCGACTTGAGATTGACGGGCAGCCAGGCGCCACATTCGCACACGTCCCCGTACACGTGGAGTACATCCTCACTGAGCTACTGAAGAATGCTTTCAGAGCCGTTGTTGAGAGCGGCAACGAACGGGAGCCGATCGAGGTAACAATCGCCTCCGCTCCGGACGTCCCCAGCAGCCACTCCCACGAACCGCTCACGAAACCTACAGAGGCCCAAGGCGCACAGTCGGAGGCAGATGTCGGGTTCCACGTAGACACCGTCGTTGGCACCGCAGATGCAAACGAATCAATCAAATTCTCGACCCCGTCCTCGCAGAGCATCACAATCCGCATCCGCGACCGGGGCGGCGGGATATCCCCGGAAGTCTTACCCCAGATCTGGTCATATAGCTTCACGACCTTCTCGGATATGGATATGGGGGAGGGAGGGAGCTTAGATGCTTTGAACACTATTTCCGCGACGAGCGGACAGCTAAGCAGTATTGCGGGACTTGGATATGGTCTTCCGTTAAGTAGAGCGTACGCAGAGTACTTCGGCGGCAGTATTGCCGTGCAGAGTCTTTGGGGGTGGGGGACGGATGTATACTTGACTTTGAATGGAGTAGGGAAGATTGCGTAGCTGTCCTGGCTATAGTTTCTATAGATATCTCGATCAGATTCATAGATTACCTTACTTGATCATGTATGCCACACTCGGATTACTTGATTGCGGGAAGTATTTATTAACCATTAGCACCCGTCTATATCCTCGGGAATGCCTCCCAAATCACCCCCCTCGTACATCGTAGCATAGCATGGCATCCTAAATCCGACAATGTGGGGTGACTCGACTATGGAGATCTCAACCCCGCAGCGGAATTCCTGCGAAGACCCGGTTCTCCAGCTATTGTTCGGCTCGGAGATGTCGCCGAGTACAGCTCTTGGGTGTTTTATTAAGCTGTGTGTGTCCCTTGCGTGGGGGTCACCTGGAGGTTCTTCTGAAGTCAAACCAATTCAACTCCGTTAAGGCCTTGACTTGACTTGACCTAACTTGCCCTATACCAACATGTATGTATACGGAACCGGAACAGTCCATATTACGTGCAAGTAATCTCTTGAACCGAACTGACATGCTGTCTTCTACCCATAACTAGGGTCTACACGGCTTCATTCGCCTTTTTCGAGGCGTTGTGGGAGGTATGTTACATGTACCGTACTTTCAGTTGCTGGCTACTTCCCTACCTGCACTCGGGCACTACCCGCTGCCCCCGGGCTCTCCTATACAATGGGCCTACAAGATACCTACATATTCCATACTGAATGAGTAACTGACTGCTTCAGGCCGGCGTAACCCACTGCTTCGTGAACCTCGGCTCTGACCACCCCTCCATCCTCGAAGCCATGGTCAAAGGCCAGAAGGAGAAGCCAGATGCGTTTCCGAAGATTATTACTTGTCCGAATGAGGTACGCTTCCAAGTGCTCCAGCTCCGTCTGCTTCATCCAGCCTTGTCTTGCATAGCATGTCTCTGAGGGGTAGGGGTAGAGTTGAGAATCGCGATTTGACTCAATCCTTCCTCTACACTTACTTTCCTGACACTCTTGAGATTGTTACTGGTGCTATACTGAGTTGGGGATTTAGATGGTCGCCCTCTCCATGGCGGACGGGTACGCACGCCTAACCGGCCTCCCGCAAGCGGTGATAGTGCACGTCGATGTCGGCACCCAAGGCCTCGGCGCCGCAGTACACAACGCCTCCTGTGGACGTGCCCCGGTGCTGATCTTCGCGGGTCTATCGCCCTTCACGATTGAAGGCGAGATGCGCGGGTCGCGGACGGAATACATCCACTGGATCCAGGACGTGCCGGACCAGAAGCAGATCGTTGCCCAGTACTGTCGCTATTCCGCGGATATCCGCTCTGGGAAGAATATCAAGCAGATGGTACATCGCGCGATTAAGTTTGCGGTTAGTGATCCCAAGGGGCCGGTTTACTTGAGTGGGGCGAGAGAGGTTATGGAGGAGGAGATTGTGCCGTATGGGAATGGGATTGCTGAGAGCGGGGGTGCGTGGAAGGGGGTGCAGCCGTCGGCGTTGTCGGCGGAGGGGGTGGAGTTTATTGCGACTGAATTGGCGAGGGCGAGGGAGCCGTTGGTGATTGTGGGGTATTCCGGGAGGGAGGAGAGGGGGGTGAGGGAGTTGGTGAGGCTGGCGGATTTGTTTGCGGGTGTGAGGGTGCTTGATACGGGAGGGTCTGATATGTGTTTTCCGGGTGATCATCCGGCGTCCTTGGGGATGCGGTTTGGAGTGCATGAGAAGATCAAGACGGCGGATTTGATTCTTGTTGCTGATTGTGATGTGCCGTGGATTCCAACGCAGTGCAGACCGAAGGACTCGGCGAAGATTATACATGTTGATGTTGATCCGCTGAAGCAGCAGATGCCTGTTTTCTACATCCCTGCTGTTGCGACGTACCGTGCGGAGTCGGCAACGGCGTTCAAGCAAATTAACGACTATGTCGAGGCAAATGAGGATCTCAAAAAACTGGTCGCCTCAGAAGAGAATACCAACCGAGGGAAGCTCCGCGAGGAAGAGTACCGCAAAGCCCGACAGGCCATTACGGCCCTCGCAGCACCACCGGACGGCGGCAACGATGCAGCCCTAAACGCATCCTACCTCATGGGCCAAGTGCGAAAGGCCTGTCCCATTGACACCCTCTGGGCCATCGAATCCGTCACACTCACACCTATAGTCTCCGACCAAGTCTCCGCTACACTACCCAACTCCTGGATCAATTGCGGCGGCGGCGGCCTCGGCTGGTCTGGCGGCGGCGCACTAGGAATCAAGCTCGCAACAGATGCCGCCCACGGGGGCACCAACAAAGGCAAACTCGTCTGCCAGGTCGTCGGCGATGGCACATTCCTGTTCTCCGTTCCAGGCTCGGTCTACTGGATAGCGCGCCGGTACAACATCCCCGTGCTGACGATCGTGCTGAACAATAAAGGGTGGAATGCGCCGAGGAGGAGCATGCTCTTGGTGCATCCGAATGGGGACGGGTCACGCGCCACAAACGAGGACCTTAACATTTCCTTCGCGCCGACGCCTGATTACCCTGGGATTGCAAAGGCCGCGTCAGGAGGGCACATCTGGGCGGGCCGTGCAGCGACTGTTGCGGAATTGGCAAGGTTGCTGCCGGAGGCAGTTGAGAGTGTGTTGACTGGGAGGGGAGCGGTTTTGGAGGCGCAGCTGGATGGGACGGAGGGAAAGTATGTTGAGAAGCAGTAGAGTTTATAGTCCGTGTGCATGAGGAGACAGCATATAGAATTGGACATCTTATCCTGGTTGGTCTTGGATCAAGGTTTGTAAGTAGTAAGTACGCCTGAAGGACCTTTGTAGCGATAAGCAGGCCGATGCCGGCAGTAGCCTTATCTATGCGGGGCGGGGTCGTTGGAGTCCGTTTCACTATTCCTGTATTTACCGCTATGTACTGAATGCTCGACGCTCTCGAGCAGCATATACGCTTCAATTAAGTATATAAAGTTTGAAATATAGTAGAGTCAGATATTGAGATGTAGTCTACACTTTCTCACATCCCCCAGACCTCGAATGTTGTGATCGCTCATCAACCCAATATACTACCGTATCGCGTCATACGGCCACCCACAGCGTAATGCTCTCCACGGCTGCGCCCTTGTAGTGACTTCACAACCAAACCAACGAACCAAAGCCCGCGCCGCCGTCTCCAATTAGATAACGAAAACCCAACGGTGCTCGATTCAGTGTCAGAAAGGGCGGGCCTTGGTTTATTCCTGCTTTGAGTGATTGAAAGGTGCCCGATTTAAAAGATGGCGGTCAACCTGCGGGCGTTGGATCAATCCGATGTTCTTTGCTGCCCTCTCCTCTCCTCCGTTCGGAACCGATCCACTCGAGACCACAAAAAAGATCGTGACTCAACTGACGCCGACACTTGACAACAACGCTGCGTAGTGGCTGCGCATACTTGAAACCGTCTGACACAGACCGAGACTGAGACGTGAACCGTCGAAGGCTTACTCAACTCTACTCAACTCGACTCCGACTCGCTTCCCCTCACCACAAAAACTCCCCGAAACTTTACGCTCGTGAAAGGAAAATGTCTCCGCCGGCCGCTCTGGATGTGGAAACGAACGGCAATGGCGTCCCCAAGCCATTGACCGTCGACGGCATTGCCGCTGTGCGAGCGCAGAGCGCGAAAATGCCTGGCGGCGTTGCGCCGGCGACTAGCAGTGATCAGTTCAAGAGTCCGGTGAGTGCCATACCGGTGGCGTGGGTACTGTTTATGGGCCGGGATGCTGATAAGTGCGTGGGATAGGCATGCTACACTAAGCCGAAGGCGAAGCGGTGGGATCGTAAGTGGCCGAGACAGGATAGAGTTAGGTTTATGTCCGTTGCTGATTATGGATAGACATTTTATCGCTCGAGGCCAAGTCGCGCGGGGTTTCTACGCTCAAGGGGGCGGCGAAGTACTTGAAGAACCCAGGTAAGGAATGGAAATGCTGCTTAGGAATTGTTGCATGGCTAATGCATTGGTCTCAAAGGCCTTATTTCTCTGGGCGGCGGCCTTCCATCTCCGGAATACTTCCCATTCGAAGAACTTTCTGTCAAGGTTCCCACCCCGCCGGGGTTCTCTCCCGAAGAGACTAGCCAGTCTGGAGTTTCGTTGGTTGCGGGGAAGCATGATATTCGGGAAGAAAAGAGTCTATATGATCTTGAGGTTTCGCTGAACTATGGACAATCTACTGGGTCGCCGCAGTTGCTGAGATTTGTGACCGAACATACAGAGGTACGTGGGTGGAGTATTTAGGAGGGCATTGCTAATGGAACCAGCTTATTCACAACCCCCCGTACTCCGACTGGCAATGCTCATTGACTCCGGGAAGTACCTATGCGTGGGATACAGCCCTTCGTCTGCTCTGCGAACGGGGCGACTACATCTTGATGGAGGAGTATACCTTCTCTAGTGCTCAAGAGACAGCTCTTCCACTCGGAGTTAGGGTTGCCCATGTCAAGATGGACGAGCAAGGCCTCCTCCCTGGCTCGCTTGACGACGTTATGTCAAACTGGGACGTGACAGCCCGGGGGGCCCGCAAGCCACACGTCCTCTACACAATCCCAACAGGCCAAAACCCCACTGGCGCAACCCAGTCGATTGAGCGCCGCAAAGAGATTTACAAGATCGCGCAAAAACACGAGCTCTACATCATCGAAGATGAGCCATACTACTTCCTGCAGATGCAGCCTTACACGGGTGCTGACAGCGAGCCGGTCCCTCCTCCTGCCAACCACGATGAATTCCTCAAGTCCCTAATCCCCTCATATCTCAGCATTGACGTTGACGGCCGTGTTCTCCGCATGGAATCCTTCTCCAAGGTCCTCACCCCCGGTGCACGTACCGGCTGGATTATCGCATCGGAGCAGATCGTCGAGCGCTTCCTCCGCAACACTGAAGTCTCCGCACAGCACCCCAGCGGTATTTCCCAGTTGATCTTCTTCAAGCTCCTCGACGAACACTGGGGCCACACCGGGTACCTCGACTGGCTGATCAACCTGCGCATGCAGTACACCAGCCGCCGAGATATCATGGTACAAGCCTGCGAGAAGCACCTGCCTGGAGAAATTGCCAGCTGGATTGCCCCTGCAGCCGGCATGTTCGTAAGTCAACCCACCCCTTGCTTACCTCCCCTATATGAGTTAACATAAACCAGCACTGGATCGAAGTCGACTGGAAAAAGCACCCCGAACTCGCATCCGGCAAGACCCGTGACTCCATCGAGGAAACCCTGTTCCATGCCGCGGTCGATAACGGCGTTTTGATCTCCCGCGGTAGCTGGTTCAAGGCGGCCGGTCGCACGGAGGACAAGATGTTCTTCCGCGCGACATTTGCAGCTGCTAGCGAGGAGAACATCACCGAAGCGATCCGGCGGTTTGGAGATGCGCTCAGGGTTGAGTTTAAGCTCTAGATAAATATTCGACAACTTACCCATCCACTCCTTAGCGTTGATAGCAGGATTGATAAAGATCTGACTTTGTCCCGCTCGGTTGGTTTGCAAAATCAGCTATAGACTAGAATTAATCCAATACTTCTGATTCCCCAACTCTCCCTCCTTCTTTGTAGACTGTCTATTCTATCAACCATGAATATGGAAACTGCCGCAGCTTTGTTTCACATATCCTCACCAGAAACAACTTAGGCCCCCATACCCACCGCTGATTCGTCCAGCTCAGACGCTAAAAGCCGTTAGCGTGAGCAGTGGATCCCATCAGCCCTTCCGCCTTGCCACAGAGCCCGAGCGTGTCCCCGGACTGACTGATGTTCACTCTCCATGAAAGCTGATCTTGGTTTGTCTTGACTGCTTGAGGTTTGATATTCCTTTGGGACGAGTGATACGGCCTTGCTTGATGTTATTATGGAGTGATCCCGGCGCCGCTCGAAAGCCCGACTCTGCTGTATTCTGAGAATCGAGTTTGACGCCTGGATCTCGAACACAGGGCTGCTCTGTGCTGGGTAACAGAGAGCATTTCTCTTGGATCAGAAGTGAAAGAGTGGTGACTCTGTATAGCTGGTGAACTTTCAGTGTTGTGACTTTAGGTAGGATGGTCTTTTCCCTTTCCATTTCCCCTTCGTTTCGTCTCCTTTCCTGTCCTGTGTGATTTGTGCTTGCTCGCTGTTTCTCTCTCTGCTTCTGTTCTTCGTCCCCTTGTTCATGCCCTTCTTTTCTTTTGCGGCTGTGTTTTGCTGTTTTCTGTTGGTGGTGGCGTCTCTTCGAGTTGCTACCAAAGATGCGTGCCGAACGGCGCAAATGTCTATACGGGTCCGCGTTCTTGCATTTAAATTCATCTTGTGTTTTAGACTGATATGCTGACTAGTGTTACAGCGCTCAATTCCAGCCTGTTCTAGGAACGGACCTTAATTCTTGTGACTCCGGGAGCGAGTGGACGGGGAGTGAGGAGTTTAGTCTTGCCCCCGCGCAAGATCAGTACTGGGGCTTCCTCGAGGCACACTGTAAAGGTAAGGCTGCTGGAACTGCGCTGCGCTGCGTTGACCTTTGCTTGAGTGGTTGGCTGACTTGCCTGTGCAGAAAGTCGTGATACTTCGTCGCTGTATGTTTTGTGTTGCGATTGGGTGGTCGGGACTGATCATCGGACAGTGACTACCAGGGGCTGATTCGTCTGCTAGACGAGGAACTGGGACGGAGACTGTTGAAAGTATCGAGGAATCCCTGCTCAGGAGACTCGTCTCAGAGGTCTAGTGCAAGTCTAGCTCGATCTGACGGTTTTCTGCAGGAGTGTCGAGTTTGTCCTCTCAATTGCCACGGCTGCGCGGATTCCACAGAAGAAGCTCAACGCCCTCGCCCTCGCTCTTTGGACTCTGGAGTGTCAGCAAAACGGGTCAAGAAAAGGATCTGGTCGTCTGTGCTTGACTTGGGCAGAAAGGCCGGAAAGAAACTATTGCGCAGTGACGCAAATAACAGGGGTGCGAGAAGACTTATTTCACCTTGGGCGCCTTCACGTTCACGTCACAACCCACAGCGACCTGGAGAAGAGCAAATTTGGGATCAGGATAACGACGCCCGCCTTGGTTGCGGATCGCACTACTCATACTCTCTAACAGACGACACCCGCTCTGAAACGTTCTCTCTTGGCTCCTCCTTATCATCTTTCATCCTCGACGAAATCAAACCGGAGACGCTCCCGAGCAACTCCTCGAAGCTAACACTCCAATTCACACCTAGCATCCGCATCGCATTATCCAGAGCTTCGTCACGCACTCGATACCAAACCTTCACAATGGAGCCTCCCCGAGTCTCCCGCTTTCTGGATCCCTCGTCCGCACTCGCGGCGATATCCAGGCACAAAGCAGAAGCCATCCGACTAGCTCGCGAACAAGGCGCCGCAGTGCGCGAAATGTGCCGTCGGGCAAAAACAGAACCTCCACCCTACGAATTCGAGGAACTGATCGGAAAGGGCGCCTACGGTCGCGTATACAAGGGCCACCAGCTCCCCTCGCGACAAGTCGTCGCACTCAAGGTCCTTGACATTGATTCGCTGGATTACAAGTCTGTGCGGGACTTCAAGGACGAGTCAATCAAGGATTTCATCCATGAGACGAAGGTCATGAAGCAGGTCAAGGATGCCGGAGCAAAAAATATCAACGAGATAATTGAGGCTGTTTCGATCCATTCGCAGCTTTGGTTGGTCTGCGAGTACTGTCCTGGTGGAAGTGTGAGGACTTTGGTAGGTTGTCTTGTGTCTGTTACCCTGTTGTGTTGCTGATAGAGTAGATGCGAGCGACTGGTGATCGGCTGGAAGAGAAATTTGCTATTCCTGTGGCTCGCGAGTTGGCTGCTGGGCTGCGCGCTATTCATGATGCTGGTATCATTCATCGCGATATCAAAGGTAGATTACAATCCATCATCTCAAGAACATTCTTGCTAACGAACACAGCTGCCAATGTGCTTATCCACGAAGAAGGCAGACTGCAGATCTGCGACTTTGGTGTTGCTGGTGTTCTTCAGTCGCAGATGGATAAGCGCTCAACCTGGATTGGTACTCCTCACTGGATGCCTCCTGAGATGTTTACTGGTGGTCAAGGGCATCAATACAGCAGCGAGGTTCGTCTACTATACGTGATGTGATGACAGTGACTAACAATGTAGATCGACGTCTGGGCCTACGGATGCACGCTATTCGAAATCGCCACAGGAAATCCACCAAATGCAAACCTACGCGAGAGAATGCAGATCGGCAGGCAGTTGAATCGAAATACTCCAAAGCTGGCAGATAGCGACAAGTATGGCGAAGGGCTGAAGGAACTGGTGGCCTTCGCTCTCAACTCCGATCCGTTGTCTCGACCTACCATGACGGATATCATGCAACACCCGTACATTGCAAATTCCGAAGAAGAGTACCCAACATCGTCTTTGAGCGAGCTCGTTCGTATTTACTATCAATGGTCTCAGCGTGGCGGTCAGCGCATATCTCTGTTCCATCCCGGCGGTGCTGCAGCGGCCGAGGTACCGGAAGACGAGTCAGATATTGAGGAAGATTGGAACTTCAGTACAACAGATGACTTTGAGAGGAGGTTCTCAGTCATTGACCTTGATCAGCTCGCTGCTTCACTAGCTGAGATGGAACACGAGATCAACGATACGGGTGACCAGTCCCAGCCGGAGTCGACTGAAGAGGCTTCTGACACCGAAATGACGGAGCACGATAAGGCGAACTTTGACGAACGAGTCCGTCGAGGAGCTGCAGCAATGGAAGGTCTTTTCGATGAAGAGAAGCCGAGCTACAAATATGAGACGAAGAACGACTTTGTGCCTATCGAAGAGAAGGCCCCTGTCTCTGACTTGCCGCTTCGTACAGATACGGACCGTTCTTCAGTGACATCAACGTTTATTGATATTGATATTGGCTCCTTCGATTCATCTCACTATGCTGCTGGCGCTACCACCGCACAGCCATTTCAGCTTGCGGACGCAGACACCATCCGCGCAAACAGATCTAGCGGTCGTCAAAACCGCAGCTCCAACGAAGCTCGATCGCGGTCATCCAGTAGTGGAGTCAGTAGTACGTTTGACTCCCAAGACACCTTCCAACCACGAAGCGGACCACGCCCGCCGACCATGGACTGGAAGTTCCCCGTGTTCATGTCCGCACCAGAAGAAGAGCCAGAGATCGACTCTGGCGCAGAAGCGGAATCCGAATCTGAACCTGATCACATCCAAGACGCTCACACGCCGCTGGGATTCGACCCATCCGAGAAACGAGCAACCATGGATTGGACGTTCCCAGTCATGGGCACCGCCGACGATGAAACCACCAGCGAGGCCAGCAGCGCCGCAGCCTCACCGCGGCACGATACCCTCAAAGCCAGCACCTCAAACATCGACCTCAGCGAGAGCGAACCCGTGGAATCTCGACCCTCAACGTCGCAGTCCAACATCTCCACCAGCTCAGATACAGACTACGACCCCTTCCGCTTCGACCGCCCCCCTACACCCCCAGAGGGCCTCCCCGTCCGCCCACAAACATTCACAGACAACGATTTCCCCGAAATCCTAACCTCCGGCTACAACCGCTCCTCGCAGTCCTCAATCCTCGAGGGCCCCGGCCCCGACGAAGAGGAAGAAGACACAACAACTTCATGGCAAAACACCATGAACATCAACACCACAGCACCACCGCCTTACTCCGAGCCCTTCCCCACCGCAATCCCCTCGAAAGAAATCGACGCGGCCCGTCAGTTTCCCTTCCCTACAGCCGACGACTCGCCGATGTCCGAACCCCTCCCGACAGCCCGGTACGATCCTCATCCTCACCCACAGTCTCACCCGCCTTCCTACCACACGTCTAGATCGAGGTCTTCCCTGCAGGCTCAGGGTGGGCAGCAACAGCAGCACCTGCACCTGCACCCGATCCAGTTCCCGGATCTCATCTCGCCGAGACTGGAAGTGCTCATGGATGGCGCTGGGGAGGCGGCCGTGACGGCGGAGTTGGATAGATTGTTAGGAGACTTTTTGGATGCGCTGTCGGCGACGGGCGAGGCGCTGGGAAGGACGAAGATTGGGGTTGGGGTTCGGGAGGCGGCTGTTGCGGAGAAGGAGGAGTAGGGTAGGATCAATTTCACATCTCCTCAGTGCTGATAGAGAGATATAGATAAAACCAAGATGATGAATCTATGGTGGTTAGATTTGTATTCTAGGTGTTTCCCGCAGGCACGAATTCACTAAGTAGACATTCCATGATGAATATAGTAGGGTTCACGTGTACAAGGCACCTCCAGCTTCTAACTTCAGGTTCCATCCTCATTTGTCTCAAGGAGTATCTTTTTGCATAGTCACACGGGTTGAGGAGCGCCTATCTACCTCTTAACCATTAGTTACTCAACCATATCTCTAAGCCTGTCCCCAGGCTCCTCGGCGATCTGACAATGTCCGGTTTGAAGTGGTCACTAAGGTCGAGCAGCCAAACCGGTAGGTAGTGGTAATGCTTTGTATTTTCCCAAACCACCCATGTTCTTCCTGGTAATATTTGATCTCCCAGTCCGCGGGCTTGCATAGAATCAGATCTAATCCTGCACGTAAACCCTTTCGGCGCTCTACATACTCGATGCAGGTCTACCTTTTTGATGTGGGTTGGACCAGATAAGTCGAATGCATACGGATGACATTCGATCCCCTCAACCCATCCAGCCGCATAGAGACAATAAGGGATTATTTCGGCGGTAGGGGTCTTCTTGAGTTGCAGCAGTCCTTAGTTGAGTTGAGGTGAGATCTAGGACTATTGTTCCTATACAGAACGCTCTGAGACATTCTCGCGTGTGCGCTGCTCCGGTGCGTAGGACAGGACTCCTGACCTTGCAAACTTCGAATGGTCGCCCTTCCAGTCTTCCAAGTGAGCATGGTCAAGCGGAGAACTTGCCACAACCTTTCCCTTCATACTCTGACTGGGTGTGGATTTCATTTTTAATCAGCGACAAGACTAGATCGGCCTTTCATCGAATATTCGCATGCGCCCCGCCAGATCGGTATGCCCGCAAGCAGCGCGAATCCTCTTAGTACGAACTTGGCGATGATGAGGCTGACGTCTGCAACAGTGACAACAATCGGTGGTGGGCTGAAATCATACTGCACCTGTGAGGAGAGGAGCCAGGAGCGCCCGACGGACCGGAAACACGGATTGTTCTCCATTATAACAAAAACAGAAGAATTCTCAATGAGTCTTGGGGCTGAGAGATGTTCGAGTCTGAGTGGTGGCTTTCTTCTGAAACGGCCAATATCATGCCATGAGGAGGGCGCCCTGAGGACGATTTCTGCTCATTGAATGAACCATTGATATTGGATTCGGGCGATGGAGCGGTGGTTAAGTGGTCAATCGAGGTCCACCAGGCCTTTGTTTCTTGCTTCTCGCACCAAGGCTCTAATCTTACAAGGACTATTTTTGCCGATTGAATTAAACGCGCGATCACCCTTGGCCCTCAGGCGTTGGAAGTCAAAATGGTCTGTCTTGATCCACATTCTCTTTCTTGTAACTTCGCATCAATGCGCTCATCCCTGCTCGTTGTTCACCAAAGCGCCATAGCCTCGAACAAACGATGAGACGAGAACAGCCACGGAGCCGGCGACTCCTCTTTCAGCCATCGACTCTTCAATTGATCCATACAACTCCTTCCGTCAGGTCAGCAGGTGTTTCCCGATCAGATATAGAAAGCCAATAGGAATTGAGTTTCATCCTGGGTCTGTGAGGCATGACTAGCAGAGGCCACTGACGATGGGTGTGATTGCTAGCAAAACATCTAGCCAGAGATACTAATCATCACATATTCTGAGATGCTAGATCACCCACCAGCTCTATATCAGCCCACTCGACAGGTCCTGCTTCCACGATCGTGATTCGGAGCCCAATGTTTAGGAGCCAGAATACCCTAGTGGTATTGAAATACGGAACCAATTCTCACAGTAAGCACGCAATCACGAATGAAAAGCTCACGGGAAGCAGACCCTCCGCTCGCGACAAAGAGATGGAAGTGTTGACTTACCATGAGATACCCCCTTCCACCGAGTTCGACGTATCACATTCGGTCAACAAAGTCACACTGTCATCTGAAACTAACAGAGTGCAACGTACACAAGATCGATTGTCGAGCCATCGAGGACATTTTAGCGTTTAGCGCGTCCCATCTGACTCCAACCACCGAAGCGCGAGAGCATCATCAACCGAATGTTTGAAGCGAAGCATCGATAGGCACTCAGTCGACTGCAGTGGGCAGGCAGCATTGAGATGAGCCGTCTGGGTGGACCTTATATTCGCTAATCGTTGATCGTTGAGTAGGAGGGAGGGTGCCAGTGCTACCCCCCCGGATAAAATATAGGGGTTCGTTTTTGGAAACAGATTTCGCTTGCTTTGCGGCAAGTTGGGCCGACGGTGTCCAAGACCCAATCCACGAAATTAGGAAGAGAAAAGGCGTAAAAAAACATGTTTGAACGCCTCGATCTGGTTGTGACCGCCGAGACGTATGTAACCAACTATATACGGGACAGGAGGTGAGACACACAAAGACTCGGACACAAGCCAGACTACTCCTGACCAGAGCCGGAACCTTGGAAATCTTCGAGATATTTTGGAACTTTGTTGTCCCCTGTCGGGGTGAATCAATCAAGTGGGCTAAGTCAGTAAGTCCACGGGTGCAGTATCTGCCGCAATTTTCGGATATAAAAGGAGGCAGGCCTTTATTGCACCAAGATGAAAAGAGCATACATCATCCTACGTCGTTAATCAACTTCAAGCCTGTTACACGATGTTTCTCTTCCGCAGTGATCTGAAGAAGGAGGTCGTCAAGTTCCCATGCAGACTCACCGATCATCTTGAGTCTTATGTGAGTCGGCTTTTAGAAGAGGCGGGAATCCCCAGCTTCATCTGGGGTGAGGCTTACCTAGGGTATCTAGGCTCTACGACTGCGCTTTTCGTAAGAAGCCCCCCGCCCCCGGTCTGCCTATGAGAAATACTAGGGCTTGTTTAGGGCTAAGTTATTTGACAGTTCTCCGGATGGGTGATCCCAGATCAGCATATCGACAAAGCTGCAGAAGTATTGACCAAGGCCGGCTTTCCACCCTGCACCCAGGGACGCAGCAAATGTGCCCATTACTGTGAGGCCAGGCTCCGCCCGATACCCGACTATGACTTTCACACGGATCACAAGTATCCTCCAGTCAACAAAATACCTTCTGCCGGTGTATGTCTGTTTCGCAAATCTCGCGTCTTTTGGACTTTCCCAGATCCAACCCTCGGACCACCTCCCAAGGATGACCCTTACTACAGGCTCACCACCGATCCACGAGTCAAGCAGCCCACCGACTACCGATCAAGTTTACCGCCACCGAATCCGAGCCTCTATCCTGTCAAAATGGCTGTTGTTGCACGATACTTTGAAGCGATAGTGCTCCTCAATATGCGTGACTTCCATCAAGACGATGCTCAAACAAACTGGGAGGTTCAACTTCTTTACCTCTTTGGTAGCGAACATATCTGGGGTCTCAACCTAAAGCTGGAGGACATCCGAGAGCCGTTCCGTGAGTACGCCAAACGCCGGCATGAGCCGCTCACCCCTGCGAACAAGGACTATTCAGGCACTCGTTACCTATTTGCTCTGGCGCTGCTCATGCGGAGAAGGAATCTTCTTCCTACACCTGAGGGGAAGATCAGTCAATTGGAAACACTGGCGCAGTGTGCGGAGAGGCTGAACGTCAAGATCAAGCAGTCTGATTTAGAGTATGAGCGTCTGGACAAGTTTCCGCGCTCACCAGCAGCTTTGTCATTTGAATCGGTTAATTCTGAAGAGGCTAAGGCTATGCTGTTGTGATGGTGATGTGTCTTTTTTTTTTTTTTTCTGTTCACTGTCATTGTTTTGTTGTTGTGGTCATTGTCCTGACTACAATGTCCGCTCCTTATTGTTGACTCTTATAGCAAATGTACTCACATGCTTTCCTGCCGTACTTGCGAGATTCTATGCTCGCTATCTAGGCCGTGTTGGCTCCGATTGTCCTTAAGATATTATTCAAACAACCGCCGTGCATTCAGCTTATCCACCACCGGGTCTAGTTCTACGTGCCACTCAGGAGAACATAATCGATTATACATAACTAGGGATGTAAAAGAGAACAAGCAGATAAAAGGGAGAGGAAAAAACAAGAGAGAGAGAGAGAGAGAGAGAGAGAACAGGATTCAAAAAGCAATGAACCGATACACGCGCGCCTTGCATGAACTCATCAGGGGTGAGACACGGGTGCCCTCCAGGGTCGTCCACTATAAGATTCTCTCAAGCGGTGACGGGCGAGAAAGAGACTCCGCCACAGTGGGCTGTTTGGAAGAATCCGGATTTCTCTCATCAATCTCCAAACGTCTTCCCCGTCCGTTCTGTTCTTCTCCTCGTTCCCGCGATTTCCACAACTTTCCATCTTCAACGTGATTAGATCGTCGACAGTCGCGATAGGCAGCTGAGAAGGCACAAGTCCTGCGATCGGCTGCATGGCGGCAGGCGTGTATCCAGTCTACATCAAGGTCATGACATGTTAGTACGTACGTAGTTGGTACCAGGTAAGCTATACACACCTTCAGGGACGGCACAAGGTCCACCTGCACCCACCCGTCATCCGCCAAAAATTTGAAGACATAGGCGAAGAATTTGCACCGGGTTGGGTGGGCGACCACCATAGCTTCCTTGATGCGCTGGGTATCGAAGTCGTAGTGGGGATTCGAATGGATAATGAAATCAATGTCCTGTACTAGGATTAGCTCTGTGAGGACTGTGATGTTCCGAGGTGCTTTTACCCAGGTTGTCCTGTAGGGGCAGTGACTGATTGTGGCCACCCCGCCGATCACCGCACATCTGGCCGTTGGGTATCCTTCCATCCCTGAGATGGTAGGTGTGTTCTGGAGAGGTTCAATAAAGTCCTGGGCTACGGGCACGAGCTCTTCCGCTGTGCACTTTCGAGACACCCGCTCGTCGGTTGTGTCCCGGGCCTTAGGCCAAACATGTTTAAGGGCGCGAATGAAGATAAAGAGGATAAAGACGGTCATCAGGAATGTTTGATACATTTTGAAAAGATTAGAAAAGGTCGAGTGCCGGGGAGAGAGGGAGTTTGAAGATGAGAGTTGATCTTCTTCAAGTCAGGGAACAGTCCAGGATATATATGGACCAGGGGAGATCTCTGCTCTGCTTTGAGACCAGAAGCTGCTTCTAGAGGAAGAATTCAAAGTTAATACTCAGCTGCTTCTACTTCCTGGCGCTCTTTCAGACTCTGGATCATGCGTGAGACAGTTCAGAGCATACGCATTTAGCCGACTGCCAAACCATGTGAACTTCCGTAAGTTTGCCATATCCTTTGTAAAGGGCTCGTTCTTTCACCGGATGATGTTTTGGCAGCTAACAGGCAAGTGGTTGAGGACAGGGTTGTCCATCTTGAAGGCAATATAGAGAGAGACTACAGTAGCGATAGCTGTATACAAACACGGCACAGTAGCTACAAGAGATGTCGCGGACCTTCGATTGAGCTGGTAGAAGACAGAAACAGTAAGCCGCCTGCACTAGACTAGAACTCCTATTCGTCCGTGTTGACCTTGCAGAAATCATGCATCTAGTCTGGTGGCTGGCAGCTTGTCTTTGTTCATAAAAGCCAATGTTTTACGCGTAACAACTTGCCCTCCTTCAGCTTTCTCTGCCGCATTTCTCGTTCTACGCTTCCTAGAAAAAATAATGGAAGAAATTACAGCATGCCAGCTTTAAGCAGTACCCCCCAGTGAGCTGTCATGGATGGACCCTTCAGCCATTCCAGAGCCCTAAGTTCTTGCTTGCGGGATTATGCTTTCTCAGACTGGGTCCAGTGGCTGATGATCCTCCAATAGGCTGTGCAGCGTCCTTGCCTTGCAGCTCTGAACGCCTTAGAAAGCTTCTGGAAGCTCTCCGGTGGGTCTTTGACAGCAAAGCATGTCTTGCTTGCTTGGTGAGAGCTCTCCCCATCGTCAATTTCAGGGTCTCCGGCAGTCCGCTGATTCTGAACCTGGTCCACAACTTCGAACCTCCCTTTCCTCTCTGTCTCCTAGTAGCTCGACTGATGAGAATCGCAACCCCTCCGACGAACCGTCTCGCAACCGCTTGCAACCGCAGTCCTCGCGGCGAATTCGCAAAATGTGTCTCCAAACCCTAGGTTGGTCGCGTTTCTTCCACTATACCTCAGGAAAGCTCACCACCTCAGCCACACAGATTACACCTAGGACCTCTTTCCTATCGCACGTCGACTGATTCTGCTGGAGCGTTCGAACCCCGAGCGCGGAAGGCCGCCGGAACTACAACCGATTTCAACCTGTCCACGACAATTCCAACAAGGATTGAAAGACCCATCCCGGTTGACACTCTGCACGGTCAACTGCTTGATTCTCGCTCACGATGCGCTGATTTAATAGACGGCCTCTCTCCTCTCCTCGTTGACACGATATAGCCGGCGGCTCCGAATATGATCCTCCCTTCGTTCGGAACCATCCCACCTCCCACCTGCCACCTCCCAGCCGTGAACGAAACGAACTCCTCGTCCAAGAGCTTTTCAGTCTTCCTCAATATGCCAGCTTATGCACGCCTATTTTTTACCGATCCTTTTGCCGCTAGGATACTGAAAGCTTTGCATTCTGGAGAGGACTGCTCGGGAACTATCGTGGAGGTTTATGGCGCCGAAAGCGAAAGAGGTGGGGTGGAGGACGTTGGTGAAAGGCAAGGAGATATATACCTTGTGCCCTATCTCATTTCAGTCTCTCGTGAATACTCTATTGGCATTTTCAAGCCACCGAACGTTGATACCTAGGTATAGGTATATAGGCTGGGTGGAGCCACCGGAGTATAACAATCCACGCTGATTCGCCAGAATGGGGATCGGACTATGAGGTGCTTGTACGGAGTAAGTGGTCATTTTTTTTCTGCTATCAATACGCTAATTCAACTATTGACTCATCCCCCATAACTATATATACTCTCTTTCCTTTACTCTTTCTTTCTTTCTTCTCTTTCTTTTACTTAGCCTTTCGTGTACACATCCTACCCCGGACAAAGACAAAATGGGCGAAAAAATCTACACTCACGCACACCCCTACACACCCCTCTTAACCCTCCTGTCATCACCAACCCACCTCCCCTACTCGGGCCCAATACTGCGCCGGATTCAATTCGCCGTAAATAATCCCTCTGAGAGCGCAAGGGTTCTTGCGACATTTCCCGAAGATGCAATCCCAGGTGCCACCCCCTGGCTCGTCTCCTTCACCGACATAAACCGCAGGCCTGACACCCAGGTGTGGCTCTTCTCAAGTCTCGAGTCTGCTAGCGGTTCTTCAGCATCATCTCTATCTCAAGCCGAAGACCCCAACGGGAACCCCCTCGGCCACTTCCCCCCCACCACCACCACCACCGAGCAGGAAAAACAATCCGTCAAATCCCAGCTCCTCTCTCTCTTCAAGCACCTCCGAAACACCCTAGTCCCGGGGTATCTCTCGCACCTCGCACTCAACCCGCCAGCCGTATCCCAGGAATCGGGCATCGCAAAACTCCCCATCCACGCCCCGTTTTCTTTCCTCCTAGGGACCGTGCACGCCAGTCTGGTCGCCTGGATTGCCGAGCTGCAGAGTGAGGGGAAACTCACCATCCATCGCGGCAAGGACGTCTTTAATGCAAAGTATTGTTTTCCCTCGGGGGTTTTCAACGCCCCTGCTGTTGGGCCGGGGACTGGGAGCTCCGAGAACGGGAATCAGCATGGACATGGACTTGAGCATGGAGAGTTCAGATTCCACGACGCCAACGGCATCTACGGGATCCAAGAACACCACCTCGACCTCGTCAAGAGCCGCACCGCGATTCCGCGCTCCAAGCCCGGGCTGCTGGCAATGTCGGGGGTGGCGCTTTACCACGATCGTCCTCATCCAGCAGGAAATGCAATGAAGGCCCCCGGAGATGAGGAGGGCAAGGAGGAAATGCCTATTGCGTGGGCCTTTCTTGGCTTCGATGGCAGTTTGTGCTCGCTGCATGTGGAGGAGGAGTTTCGTGGGAGGGGACTGGCGGCTGTTGTTGCGAGGGAGGTGATGAAGAGTGGGGTTTCGAGGTTTGAGACGGATTCTCTAGCTGCTTCGCTTGGGGGGCAGGTGGAGGGGGAGAAGCAGTGGTTCTTTGCGGATGTGGCGGTGGAGAATGCGGCGAGTCGGAGGGTTATGGAGAAGATGGGCGGGTTGGTTGGGTGGACGGTTGTGTGGATTGTTGTTGAGGTTGAGGCTGATGTGGATGTTCATGTTGATGGGAGTCAGTAGTATGGTATAGAATAGTAGAGTGTTCTTTCTGGCGAGAGCTGTTATATAGACCAGCTGCCGCTGTCACTATATGGATGAGCTTTGACGCGAGAAGAATAGACTCGATTACCATCTGATAAGCATCTGCTTCGTTCTTGCGGTGGAGAAGAGAGGATATAGATTGCTGTTATATATATTGACGCCGAGAATCAATATATACGAATCTAGCTAGGAAACAGTCCATACCTCTCCGCAGTATGCCTTCCCATCCTGCTTGTATGCAACATCTGTCCGATTTCTATTCTCGCCTTTCAAAGAAAATGGACCAGGGCCGGGGCGGGTTGAGGATGTTTAGGGTGGTTGGTAGTACGTTCGTCATACGATTGAGTTGAAGTGTGCCTCTAGATAGTGGTAAACCCAACAATATATACTCCGTTGTATCTCTATCTGGTATATACCTCTATTCGATTCTATAACAAGAAGCATATACAGCCCACGAAAGGTTAAACCGCAACAGGCCACCCATCCACATACTCAAGTCTATTATATCCAAGTCTCGCTTCCCAGAAATCGTAGCTGATAGATGTGTTCACTGCCTCGTTAGCCAATACCCTTATCGCAGAAAAACAACAAGACTCACAGTAATGGTAGTAAAGAATATCCCCCAGCTCGTCCGTCAGAATCCCCTGCCCACCAGGGGCAAAGACTTCCCCATTCGACCCGTACACCGTCTCGCCTCCACCATCAACTAGATCCTGTCCCTGTTTATCCACGAAGGGACCACGGGCGCTCGCGGAGCGGCCGACGCGGATGCGGTACCTACCACCTAGTTAATATATCACCTCACCGACTTCCTCAAAGGGCAAGGGGGCATACTCCTTCCCACTGTTCCGCATCTGCTCGTTCTTGAACTCGCAACACCTCCCCCAACTGAACCAGAGATAATAATACGGGGCATGGTAGGTGAGGAACGCACCCTCGACTGGATGCGCACCCGTCACATCGCCGCAGATCGAGTTCGCGTTTTTCCTCGCGCGGAAGATCACGCCGGGTTCGGCGGCGAGATGGGTTGCGTCTAGGGCGCCATCGGTGGTTGTAGAAATCGACATGAGATCGCTGTGTAGTGCGATCGACCAAATGCCAGTCCAGAAACTGCCGTAGATCATGTATACTGTGCCGTCAAAGTCTAGGAAGATGTTCGGGTCGATGGTGTTCGACTGGTCGAGGGGGAACCGCTCCGCGCCTTCGCCGTACCCGGACTGAATGAGCAGGCCGTGGTCTGTCCAGCCGCCTGGGCCGGGTGATGGGGATGTGGCAAGTCCAATTGCGCTGTCGCGGCAGCCGGCGTTGCTGACGGCGTAGTAGCAGTAGAATGTATCTCCGATTTGGATTGTGTTGGGCGCCCAGGGCGCTTTGCGGTCTCCCTTTGGAATGATACTGTCTGCGCTCAGCACTGAACCTGTCTGTGTCCACGGTCCGTCGAGAGAGGGAGCCTGGTGGATGACCATTCGGGGGCCGACACTGTAGGAGTAGAATGTGCCTCCCACACGGATGATGCTTGGGTCGTGGATGCGCAGGTCTGTCACATGAGGTGGAGGAAACCCGGCTGCAACGGGCACCTCTTCACGAAATGTACCATTATAACTAGGCCGAATGCGTGCCGATAGAGCCAAAGTGAACAGTAAAAGAAGAACAACGAGAACGGCCATCTTGAGAACGCGACGCAGCGTCGAGCGACGAAGAGTAGAAGCAGCGAATGCGAGTGCGAGTCGAGACTTGGGAATCTTCTTCCTTCTACCAACACCAATCCGGGGAGCAGGAATAGGCCATGGTAATAAACCCGTAGTTGATTGCTGCTCCAGCTGCTGCTCCGCAAGGCCGTCGATTTCGACGGCCTCGTTTACGTCGGAGGCCATCCTGTTCGCGATCTACCTCGCGGGGACCAGGAACCAGCTCTGATCAGGGTGACTGTGAGGTTCCATTGTTTAGACCCGCAGGTGTGTCGAATGAGCTGTTGCAGTGTTTACGGGCGGAGAAGTGCCAGAGAGTCAGTTCATTGTTTTCGAGAGGCAGTTAGAAGTATGACACCATGATCGACGGGAGGAATGTTGGCTGTCGAGAGAATGGACCAGAATTTGGCCGGATTCGGCAAATAGTGGTGTGGAGCGAGGAATCAATAAGATGGTTGATGATACAGATCACAGACTCATGCCAGGAGAGAAACAACTCAAGTCGATCGAGTTGGTGATGTTGCTTGATGATTTTCAGACAGCTGAAGGCGACAAACGCGACATGGGCCGTTCGTTGATCGAGTCGCAAGGGGATGAAACAATAGTGTTGTTCCTGAACCCGTGTTGCATATACAATGGGCTTCACAAATGAATGGATCAATGTTTACTCCAGAGTCAACTCAAAATCAAATAGACGTTGGGTCAAGGTTGGAGGAAGGAGGAGGCGTTACGGGACTCCTGAGTCCTGAAAAATTCGCTCCACCTCACTAAAATGATCAACGGCCACTTTTCGGCTCCTTCGGCCTCGCGTTACGCTGCATAATTCATTGAAATTTGACATGAGCTGGAGTATTTCAAATCACTTTATTCCTCCAGCGCCCGGTTCAATACGGATTACGGAGTACATCCGAAAACATTAGACTAGTAACTGCAACTACCGGATTTTGTCCACCTCGTCCTTCGCCTCTGTCCATGTCTCGAGGTTCTTGCGCGCCCAGTCGAGATGGCATCGGGCATATGCGACCTATTCGATTAGCCTGGGAAGTGATGAATTATAGCTAGACTTACCATGTACCGGCGGAGGTCCGCCTCCTTGTCCTTCTGGAACCGCTTCAGGTCTTGCAACACCCCTGCGCTAGCGTCCTTGACATCCTTTTCGGACACTCCTAATGCTTGCTCCAGCTACTCTAGTCAGCATAATTAAGTTTACAAAATTGGGCTCTAGCTCACCTGGACCAAGCTTTCCTTAGTCTTGCCGATGTGGTCCCGCCGTGTCCGCTCGGGGTCGACGTCCACGAATCCATGGACAGCATGGCTGATGCGCCCGAAAATTTTGTTGGCCACAAAGGTTCCACTGGATGTTTTCCGATGCGCCGGGGGTGACGTCTGCCCCGACTCCGAGTACCGCGCCGGTGGGTGGTCTGCGTGTGTCGGTGGGAAGTCAGAATCAATAGACGCAGTGTCTTCGCCACTCGGGCGCGACTCTGCTTCGGTGCCTTGACTACTAGTTACCGACGAAGTGGAGAGAGATCGCTGTGGCTTCGTCGGCGGTTGCGACGTGCGGTTGTTGAGGTATTGCTCAATCCGCTTGGCTTCCGCCTCACTTCGCTCCAAAGACTCCAGCAGAGTCTTCTTCTTGGCAAGCTCATCCCTTGTCATGTCTTCTTGCACTCGCTTGAGCACTCGGTATCGGAGCACGCTACGAACCACACTGGCAAACTGCGCGCTCTCTCTCATCGGCTCAGCAAAGTTCGCGCTTAAAGCGTTCGACAGCTCCTCCGTCTCGATGTACGACGTATCCGCCGCTTGTCCGACCCGTTCGATTGCAGTAGCTACCGTTGGGGATTGTTCTGACAGCGAGAAACCATTGTACCTCGCTCCGAGTTCCATCAGATCCGCAGACAGTGCAGACAGATGCGCAAGCGTACGACGATTGACCTTTTCCATGTTCCCTTGTAGCAGCAGCTCTAGCTCCCGAGTCGAGGCTTCAAAGTTGATAAAATACGGGTCCAGCTCTTTTTCACTCAACTTTCGCGACTCCGGGGGAAAGCGACCTAGAATCTCCGGACCAGGGGTCTCTGCTTCAGGGGTGCCTCCTGTTCCAGGTGCATTCTTCAGCTTTGCGGACGCGGACGGGATTGGCAGCCAGGCATGTGCAGGCGTTGGGTTCGCAGGGTCAAGAGGCGGCGCCTTGAGGTTGTTCTTGGGGACGGATGACGCGGGATGAGAGTGCAATACCTCGCTCTATACACCGTTAGCATGTAACCACCAGACAGCATTCTCAACATACCCAGCTAACGTTCGGGTCCAAAAACCTCCACCACACACCATCCTCGCGGACCTCCTTCATCCTCCGACACCGGTTCAAGAATACAGCCAGCATTCGCTTCCGGAGGTCGATAATCCCGCTATCTTCTTTCGCCTTTGTAGGCTTCGCAGCGTAGTCGGCCATGGAATGCTTCTCTGGAATAGGTGGGATGATAAGAGTCGGATGAAGGTTGACCAGCGTCTGCCGCAGCGACGCAAACTCCGAGTACCGTCGGCGAACTTCTAGATCCTAGGGCTGTTAGCAAAGAACCAACCCGTCGAGACCAACATACTGCAGTCCGTATCGTATACACAATAAAGCTGCCCCCGCCCTCATGATTCTTTCCAGCATCGGTGATAAGGATCGGCATCTCCGGGTTCTCGTACAGGAGCTGCTCTATGCGACTGTCGTACACTGTCTTGCGGGAATATCCGGCACCACTTTGTTGAGCGCCATAGTCGTCTTCGTCATCGTCGCTGTGCTCTTGGTGCTGGGAGAAGTCTGAAATATCGGGGTTTGAGGATTGGCTGGAGGGTGGAGGAGGATATTCGGGGTTGTAGATAGCTGCGGATGTTAGACGGGTACACTGTGGCTGGTGCATATCTTACGGGAACCAATGTTGGTCGAGTGGAGGCTCTCTGAGAGGCGCGCTTCTGAGTCAAAGGCCCCGTAGGGGTTGTTATCTTCGTCGTTCCACATGAGGAGTGTTTAGCTGTTGTGAAGATTGAGTTGTGCAGGAGGATCGGAGGTGGAGGATCGAGGTGGAGCTGGTCAGGCAGCCTTGATCAGGAACGCGGGGCGGCAGCGGTTGGCATACGACGGAGAATTAAGTTCATTCAAGGACGGAAGAGAACAGGAATATATGAGCATGCAAGGCACAAGAGATAGCCAGCCAGTTGTTGGGCAAGAGGAATAACAGAGCAGTTGCATGAGTTCAATTGGCATCGTCATCGTCCTCGGCATCCATCCCCAGCCCCCGTCTCACCGCCTTCCGCGGGGAACATCCTCACCACCAATCCATTCACTATCTAGATCACCAACCACTTTGCGGCGCTGGAGCCTCATCAGCAGCCGGCTCATTATTATTGCTGTTGGTGTTGTTGTTGTGGCTATCGTTGTTGTCTGCGCCCCACTCCCCACCAACATTGGTAGTCTCAGCTTGGTTATTGCCATCGGCACTCCATCCACCGTTGTTTCCAGCGTCATAATTATCCCCTCCAGAGTTATCATTATTATTATTGTTGTTGCTGTCGTTAGCATCGTTAGCGGCCCATCCTCCACCGCCAGATGTGTCCTGCGCATCGTTTGTTCCCCCGTTATCCTGTCCCCAATAATAGCCCCCATTATTCTGATCATTCCCACCGTTATCGCCGCCATTATCCGCAGTCCAGCCACCCTGAACCGAAGCCTGATCCTGCTGTTGCTGTTGAGGCTGCTCAGCAGTTGTACCAGTATCCGGAGGTCCATAACTCCAATCCTGCTGCCCCGTCTGCGTCTGCGCCGGCTTCACAGAGCCAGCTCTTGACTGCGCCGGTGCCTGCGTCTGTGTCCTTCTCCCTTCACTCCTCGTAGACCTCCCCCTCCGCTCATCTCGATCTGGCGCCCTCGTAGACCTCTCCCGCTCCCTTTCCCTTTCTTTTTCCCTCTGCCGTTCCCGTTCCCTCTCCAACTCCTCAAGAACCTGCCTCTTCACCCTCGCCCTAGAAACACTCCTCCCTCTCCTCTCACTTCTCCCGCGACTTCGGCCCCGACTCCTCGTTCTCGGCCTCGTCCTCGCCCTTGCCCTCGAAACAGCTCTCGCCCGTCTTGCTCTCTCTAGTTCCACCGCAGCGGCGTGTTCATGGGCTTGCTCACGAGCCTGTGCATGTGCACTAGCCTCCTGCACGGCCCTTATTCGGTCTTTCTGGGAGACGGCGCGGTGGACGGCGAGATCCCGCGTGAGCTTTACTCGGAGGCGAAGGAGGTATAGCCATATCGCAAAGATTGTGCTGAGTGTTGTGAGGGTTATTATTGCGATTAGGGCGTTGGAGTGCATTGTGGTTGGTTAGAGTTCGGTTCTCTCAATGAAGGGCGTAGAAAGTGACGGGTATGAGGTCTGGTGGAAGAACTTGGAGTCAGGGTGTGTTAGGGAAGCTCTGTAGAGGGTGTATTGAGATGAGATGAGTGGGTGATTTAGGGGGTGGTTTACTTCTCCGAGATCACTGCGATTCACTGTTGCGTGGAGCAGCCTGAGACGGGCAAGGGAAGGCAAACCACGGCCAGAGAGGTAGCTGCATGTCGACGAGTGTAGAGATGGCGGTAGACCAGGTGGTGCAGGTAAGATGATGATGATTGTGTTGCAATGGTCAACAAGGCTGAGTAGTAAAAAGTAGAGCTAAGACATTGAGCACATTTCCACCTGCCCACAAAACCTCAATCTGATCCGAATATCGTGTACACCAGACCAATTCTATACCACACCCATCTATAACTTTTATCCACATCCAAGGTATAATTCCATCTATCGATTTCATCTTAAGAGCACCTCAATCCTCCCCAAAAGATCCGCATGGAACAATCCAACTCGTCCACGCTCAAGTAACACTTGCAGTTTCTCCTTCAGAACACCCTGTTTATCCCCAAGCAAGCCCAAGTCGCCAACCTCCCTCGAAATCAAAACACCAGCCAGGCTAAGAAGCCGCACACCAAGCGTATAAGCCTCTGGCTTCGCCATCCACCCCACAAGTCCATCCTCGCCATCTTCAGAAGCAAGGATATCCGAGAAAGCAGTAAGCCCATCAGAAATCCAGGTATATAGTTCCTTGACTAGCTGCTCATCATAAGCAGGTTTATTCAATTTCGTCAAAACCGACGACCAAACGTCAATCTCGCGAATAGACTCAATGAAGAGGTTCTGCTTCTCCTCTTCAAAGAGAATCGTACTCTCCTTTCGAAGTTCGCTCGTGGTAACCTGCACAGGAACAAGTTGTGTCCCCGTACTCTTGCTCGAGCTCGAGCTTGAGTCGCCGACTCTCGGTTGTAACCCAAGGATATACCGTACAGAGTGGGTAAACAGGACCTGCGAGTCACTATAGTTCTGCGCGATGGATTTCGCGAACAGTTCACTTGCGTTTAGCGGAGACAGAGTCACTGCCTTGTCAGGAGAAACGGATGAGTAAGAGAGGATACAGGACGCCGTTAAGGCAGCGATATCACGAAGCTCTTCGTCGTCGTCGTTGAGGAGGTCGTAGAGAATTAGATGGTTTTCCAGGAAGATGGGGTCTACTTGCGCTGGTTTTCCAGGGGTGCGGTAGGCGCGGGCAATTGCAGCGATTGAGGTTGCGGCTGCGTGACGGGTTGTGAATTCCTGATTCAAATTAGTACAGTTAGGGTTTGTATTGTTTTGGGGTGGGCTTACTGTTTCTTCGCTGAGTGCAGAGCGGAGGCGTGTTGCCCATTCCTGGATCTCGGTTTGTTGGATTGAGTATCCTGGTGTGACCGACTTGTAACCGATGATGCAGCCTTCGAGTTGGAGATCCGCATCTGCTCGGTCACGGTTGAAGCCTTTCTTCGTTGAGTTTACTTTGACGTGCCTTGATAGATCATCCCATGGTAATGCGATCGTTGCTAGTCCATCTTTGGACTCGAGCGCAACTTGGAGGTAGAATGCGAGGTTCGAGATAGCAGGTGTTTTGACCTCGAGAGGAAGTTCTGCCAGGACGATCGAGGCATAGAGCTTGATCAGCTTATCGGTAAACTTCTCCTTTGACTCGAACACCTCGTGCATCCGCTCTAGCACCCATTGGCAGGCATTGGGATCCAGCGAAGCGACTTTGTGGATGAAAGGCTGTAGATCCTCTGTATCTCTCTTTGTAAGCGCCCTCAGGAATGTGATCCAAGCTAATTGTCTGCGCAGGAGAGAAAATGCACGGGTTGAGCTTAGGGTTGCGAACGACGGGTTACTAGAGTCGAAAACGTAGTCCAGACAATCATAGATCTCATAGGTGTCGAAAATAAAGTCCAAGAGATCAACCACATCACCTAGCCAAATTAGTACCCCTTCACTGGTTTATAAGATCATGTCGTACCTTCCGCCCCAGAATCAATGCTTCTCTCAACAGCGTCGCTCAGCATCTCCAACAAAGTCGTTGCCACGAACGGGGATTTGGCAACAGGATATGTAGCCGCAAAGACAGCCTTGATAGCCGTCTTGACCTCCCCAATGCGTTCTATACTATATTAGCCGCAGTTCATAATCCTCAAACGGAACTTACCATTCCAGAAAGCCGAGGTAGTAAACGCAAACCGGCGAAGCGAGTACCTAACACAAAGCGACTCGCCATGCAGGTAATTCTGATTTCCAACATCACGCGCATTAAGCAGCTCCCTAACTTCTCCGAGGATATTAGGTCTATCCAACAAGGAAGCATAAACCCTCGCCGCATGCTCCCGAATGCCCCAGACGGGGCTTTTCAAATGTTCCCGAATCAGAGCAAGTAGCATTGCATCATCCGTATCTGCGGCGTTTGGGATCTTCTCTGCAATCAGCTCTAGCGCTGGAAAGACCCGTTCGGTGACCAGAGCACTATCTGCTTCTTCTGTTTCACTTGCTAGCTTTGGAGGCGCAAGAAGGTTTGAGAGCAGCTGCACAAGACCCGGGTACTTCTGGAATGAGATTCGAGCGCCGGGCTCTGATCCGGATTTACCTCCAAAGCCTTGGTAGTCGTTACGGCACATACGGTTCATCAGGGCGCGGAAAAGCATGAGGCCGGAGTTTCGAAGTGCCCATCTAGAGCTGTCAGCACATGCTCCAAAAGTTCATGAAGATACTTACATTGGTGATCCCATACGCTCAGCAGAAAGGTTCAACGCAGGCATGAGGAAGTCTTCTGTGTGTGGCCCAAGCTTGGCGTTGGTGAACACCTCTCGAAGGCAGTTCATCGCGTGAACCTGGGGTAGTTCAACAGTTTGGTTTTCTGCTCCAAGCTGTGCTGGCAAATGAGCTACCTCTTGAAGCTCGCGAAGAACCAGTTGGAATAGTTGCCCGCCTGGGTTTGAGAGTAGAATTCCCGCGATCAGAGCTGGAAGACCAGCAGAGCGGCGCGTAAGCTTAGAAGCTGTCTCGAAAATGATCTTCTTCGCCTCCTACACGAGCAAAAACAGTTAGCCGTCTGTCTTGCCGGTATAAAAGATGAGTCACGTACCTGATACCAGAATAGAGGAAGTGCAGCGATGTCCGGGTTACTGGATTGCCCGCATCGCTGGCAGCAAGAAGCGAATGTTTGGGCGACGGTTGAGAAAGCACCCCTGTGACGGAGTTCAGCAAGTTGGGTGAAGCTACTCTTCCCGATGCTCTCGTAGTCGTCTCTTGTCAGACCAGCTTCGCCCTCTGGTCCGTAGCTCTCATTAGAGAGTGTAGCGTGCACAAGCATACTGTTCAATTTAGCCCTATAATAGACTTGATGGAGTTTCAAGAGATTACCTTGACTCTCGCAGCGCACGCCACGAGTACGAGAGGATATCCTTCGGGCCGACTTTGAGGTCTTCGATAGGCTCAGCTGCATGACCCTCCGGAGAGTCAATGCACAAATGTGGCTTCACCTCGTCCCAGATCCTGTCACAGATTGAGGAGATCCTTGTGTTGATTGATCTCCAATGCTCGGAGCCGCTAACCCTAACCAGTGAGTAAAAGTTTGCAGACGAGACGATGTATCTATGCACTGTCAGTCTATGATAAACTAACAGACTTTAAGATGCATACCGCAAGGCGCAAAGATAACCGTGAAGCGGCGCATCACGCAGAAACGAGTTGAAAAGACCCTCTTCAGACGATAGTTTATCCTCTAGCTTCTTCAAAATAAACTCAACAACCCCGAGTTTAGTGCTCCACCAATCAGTATCTCCCGGTTCGCTTTGATCTGCGATATGGAAGATGATATGATAGAGACGGGCAACTGTATCCGCGTGATCAGCTCTACTAGTGTTGCTGGCTAGTACTTCCGCTTTTTGAACTGCAGTAATCAATTCAGGCTGCTGTGCACTCCGTCCAGCGGGGCTCATCGACACGGATTGGGGGAATAGCTTCAACAGATTCAAAGCTGTCCCACGCACTTCATCGTAAGGGTCCATCAGCAGGTCAACCAATAGTCGCAACAGCCTTGGCCCAAAAATCTCCATATGAAATCTCCAGTTGATTTCACGATGTTCAGGCTTCGTAAAGGTGACGCCAATATACCGCTCATCAAGTCCGGACTGGAGGAGAAGGTGTATCGTCTTTAGAGACATGATATGCCGATGGTAAGAGGCAGTGGTTCGCAAGTCTGCCGTCAAAAATGCCAAATAGTCTTCCATGCAAGCGCGAGTTTCTTCATCATCCCTCGCAAATACAGGCTGTTGTTTCTTGTTCGGTGTTGTCCGGTATTCGACTGGGTTTTCTATGTTGGCGAGGACGCCACCCTTTAAGCGGACAATCAAGCCACGAACCATGCTTAGTATCTCTCCCCTGGTGCATGGGTCAGACTCTGCGTGGAGAGGAGGCAGACTCTTAATAATCACTCTTATTGCCGTGGAAGAGAGTGGCTTTGTTGTCGATGGGGCTGTAATAAGCAATGATAGGGCAGCCATCTTGATGTTGAAGTCATGGTGGAAAAGAAATTGCCCGATAAATTCGCTCGTCAGAACCAAGACACTATCGTCTGTGGTTTGCGATTTTGTGAAGTAATCTGTAACACTGTCAGCAGGGCTCGTCAATCTCTACTATAGCACCTACGATCTTCATGAACAAGTCCAACCTTCTTCCCTGTTTGCAAGCACGCGAATAGAACTGTGAGTTCATCTGATGAAGAGCTGCTCATGTCACCAGAGAGAAGGCTCTTCAGCGGCAATGTGTCCAGAAAGTGATGGAAGCCGCTAGCACTGAGGTCGAATAGGCGTTGGAGAATATAATTAGAGATCTTTTCCAATAGGTCAAGATTAGCCATGAGAAAGTACTTGACCGGCTTCACCCAAGCCAAGGCAATAGTCCTCTTGTCCTCGCTAGATAAGCCAGCATTGGATGGCAGTTCCAGTTTCTTAAAGAAAGTTGCCATTACCTCTCCAGAGGATGCCGCCAATTCAAACGCCTTGGAACGGTTCAAGATTCCAAGAAAGAGGATCTGAAGGGCGGTTTCACCTGACGTGACTTGAAAGTCTGCTATCTCAGGAGGTCGATCCAAGCATTGAGTAACATCAATTGAGCATAGTCGGCATTCTTCCTGCAGTACGGATGGCCACTGGACTGGGTTCTGCAGCAGCCAGGCGTCCACCAGCGAGATCAACTCGGTGGGTAGAAAAGCGTTCTTGCGCAACAACGTCTCCAAGGCGATGATAGAAGCCTTCAGTCGAGATCGAGGCTCGCCGAGGATAAGGCTAGGAAGAATGCCGTCGATAAATTGCCTTTGAATGGCAGGCCTCTGGGGCTCATCACGAGACTTTGCTAGGATGACTGCCAGTGATTCCAGGACCTGCTTCATGGGTCTAGGCTTTACATCTTTGAAACGGGTCAAGAAGGTATCAAACACTAATATCAGCGTCTCCGGCGATCGGGCCAGTTGTTTGGTCTCGCTGCACTGAGAGACGAACGCAGCATCGAGAAAGGCGCTTAACGCATTGCATGCAGCTGTTGTATGGTTCTGAGAGATAGATGCTGACCCAAATGTCTGCGCGAGGGATTGGAAAAGCCTCGTCGTTTTTCTGCAGAGAAAGTCAGAAGCACGTACGGAGACATCGACCAAATCACTGAAATTAGGATGCAGCCTTACTCAATATCGGTGCATGTACGAGTAAATTTTACCAGCGGACCCTTAGCGATAGTCTCTAGGGTGGCTTCGGGGAGTAGTTGTATATTCTGGGAGATCTGCTCCATGTCTATAGGCCCGGCAGGGGCCTTCGGGCTGCTCATAGGTTCAATTGCCATGACTGATTTTGAATTGCATATCCAAGCTAGCAAGCCAGTCGACAAGGTCGAACTTTAAAGAAAAAGATGCACTCCGTCACCCAATCCCCGCCATCACTGGATCCCATCTCGTTTTGCCGCTTGTGGATTTTCAAGGCGGGTCCACAAAAGCGGCTTAGCGCCGGCCACACCTTTCTCCGCCAGCCGGCCGACCGGCTGATCACGGGACTGAAGTTTTTATCCCCGAGCATCCTCAGATTTCGAAAGCAGGCGAACTCGGAGGCGACGTCAAAAGCACCATACCCCGACCGCAGCTCGCATCACCACCTTCCATCATCTTGTTCTCTTCTGTTTCTCGATCTGTATTTTAGTCCTCTCTTAATCTCATATCACCCTCGCCAAAATGCCCATCTGGGACTCCTTCAGCGGCCGCAAACAGTCGAAAGGTGCTGACACCTTAGACCCTGCTTCCGCGCCGGATGCCACCTCATTCCTCTCCGAGGTTGCCATCCCTGACCCTTCTAGCCTTCATCCCCTCGCTGGCTTGAACCAAGATACACTCGACTACATCACACTCGAAGATTCCGCGCTTGATCAGCTTCCCGGCTCACAATCCGTTCTCCCGTCGCGAGGCTGGTCAGACGATCTTTGCTATGGAACTGGAACAACCTATATCACTGCGCTAGCAATGGGAGGAGTATGGGGTATGGCTGAAGGCTTGAGCCGCACACCAGCGTCCGCGCCTCCCAAAATTCGCCTGAACGGTGTTCTCAATTCGATCACACGGAGAGGACCTTTCCTTGGAAACTCCGCGGGCGTGGTTGCTATGGTCTACAACGGTCTGAACTCATTCGCTGGCTACGCGCGAGGAAAGCATGACGCGGCGAACAGCATTGCTGCCGGTGCTGTCAGTGGTATGGTTTTCAAGAGCACTCGAGGAGTCAAGCCGATGCTCATCTCTGGTGGTATTGTGGCGGGTATTGCGGGTGTGTGGAGTGTAAGTGCAACTTGATTCTGTTAAATTAGTCCTGGCTAATACCTTGGTAGGTGGCGAAGAAGGCTATTCTATAAATGTGCTCTCAACAACTATATTTCGTCGCCCACTTGAGTCGACCACACCTGGTCTGGTAGTCTAGAACCCACAGGTGCTGGCTCGGCAAGCGGGAAGTGTTTTAATCTACCATTTCATATACTTACTATTAGAACGACTGTCTGGCTGTTATCAGTCTCTTCACTCTGGTGCTCAACGCATCCTTCACAGCATTGTCCATGGTTTTGGGAACGGGCATGGTCATGGGGTTTGCTACTTTCTTGTACATATACCAGTCTCCTGCGTTTGTGTTCTTGCTGGCGAAAACTGTTGCAGGGTTCCGTCCGTTACCAAGCGCTTTAATGTTGTCAGGAGCACAATGAATCTTGAATTGATACGTCATTGCAGCAAGTAGGCTGACTACTTTTGTATCTGATCTGTAAGGTAAGTGAGATCCGATCTGGTCTGACTCAGACCGCAAGCACTCCTATACTCCCCCGAGTATACTCAAGGTAGCTAGACCCTTGGCAGCTCAAAACAGACAGTAACCTTCCTCATCAGGCAGGGCTGGACACTGAATGCGGGGAGCGCTAAACCAAGAGCAGCATTCAGTTACGTCGACCGAACCAAATCAAGACATCAGCTGACCCCGCGTGGGCATGCCAATTTTTCCTTCTTCACGCTTCTTCTACTCGAGGATCAACACGAAAGCGACTCGAAAAGGGCTCAAGCGCCTGCAGAAAGTTCAATTTAAACTGCGCCCGGGATCTATTTATATACTTCCTGGCGTAATCTTACTCCGCGCCAGATTACGTCGCTGTTTGCTCTTGGGATCTGCTCTGATTAGCAGGTTAATTTCTCTCTTGATTACTATCGGCCGTGCTGCAGACCACCAGACCAGCACCAGCCCCCAACCGCTTTCATCCTCCCTCCTGCCTTGCTTTGCCAGCGCCTCGCTGGCTTCTTCAAGCCACCTTTGTTTGTTCTCAAAAAACGTCCTGATGCTTTGAGCACCAGTTCTCGCTGTTTGGACCGTTTCTGTCCCTTGTCAAGGGCTCTCAGCCTCCGTGCTACTTTATCTGGGGTTGTCCCGAGGGGTCTTTTTAGTTTCCGACAAGAACCCCCCGATCACACCCGCGCGCGCGCTCTCGCAAGTATGGCTCTGACTTCGTTAAATGCAGTTTAACGATGAGAAGGGCTCTAATTTGGATGCAGCTTTCCAGGCTTTAACTCGTCCGATGGTTCACCCAGACACTCCTCAACCGACCGATAGGTCAGGGCCCGCCGTTCATTATCCCGAGTTACACAGGTCTAGCGCGTCAACGGCCTCGAGTGACAATGAGCCCCATTCACGAGACACCGTGAATCCAGGCCCTGCAAGCCTCCATTGTGTGCCTCATCACACCGATGTCTCTTTGACGGATTCGAAACAAGATGCGACCTATAAAGGGCCGCAAGCGCCCGCTCTGCCGTCGCTGCAGATCCGGACCGATATCTCGAACCCTCGTCAACTGAGCCCTCACAAGTATAGTCCCAATCGGGATCTCGACCCCTTTGTTCACCACAGTACCTCCGCGAGCAGCCTTCCGCATCGGACTCCGAGCTTGCGGGCGCTGATGGCAGGGACCAGTCATAGTGGGGGCTCCCTCTCTCCCGCGTCTATCCTGTCGTCTCCACAACTAATTGCGATGGGAGATATAACACCTCTGCCGTCACCCATCGGTGGCGCATCGCCATGGAGACTTCCTGGGCGGCGCAACTCACAGTCGCTGTCTCGCACTTCTTCGGTGCTCTCAAGAACGGGCTCGAGTTTGAGCCTGCGACCTACTGAACCCTCGCAGGTGCCCGGAATCTCAGACCCTCGATCGCGGCCTAAAACACCCGCTATCACAGAGACTACTAGCGGTGACAAGCCTGTGGACGCACCCGCTGCTCCGAAACATGCGCGCAATCGTAGTCTAAGCGAGTACGTTCCACAAGGTCGAAGCATCCCCGTGAAACCTCGGCCAGTTGCGGTTTCTGGAACCGGTGCGCCCCAAGGGATAGTCTCGTCCTCGAGCACTGATTCAAAGTCAAACAACCTCCACCGAGAACAATATCTTGCCGTTCACCGTGGTATTGCTCTGCCTACAGTCCGCCCCCCTTCTCCTCCGCGTAGCAGTGGATACGGTGTCGGTGACAATGAGCCTGTTATCATTCACCCGTCAAATGCGAGCGCAGAGGAGTTCTATTCGGTGCGATCAACTCGAACGCAGCAACCTCGTCTGTATCGCAAACTCCGACAGCTCGGACATGGAACTTTCAGTCAGGTCTCGTTGGCTGTTCGTGTAGAACTGGAGGAAGGTGGTGATTCCGGGAACGTGCCGGCAACACAGAAGCTGGTCGCAATCAAAATAATTGACCACGGACCAGCGGGAGGGGCCGATGAAGAGCGATTGGAGGTCTCTCTCAAGCGCGAGGTCGAGATTCTCAAATCACTGAACCATCCTTCATTAGTGCAACTGAAGGCCTTTGGAAGTGATGAGAAGCGGGCGCTTTTGGTTCTAGATTACTGCCCTGGCGGTGACCTGTTCGAGTTTGTTTCGAACAACACCAGGCCTCTAACTCCTGGCCTCATTCGTCGTATCTTTGCGGAGCTGGTAGCGGCCGTACGTCACTTGCATGAACATTACGTTGTTCACCGGGATATCAAGCTCGAGAGTAAGCATCTCCCCGCCCTTGAATCATACAAATACTAATCGCTCCTCTTGCAGATGTTCTTGTTAATCTACCGACGGAGTCCTTACAAAAGATCACTGATTGGCGCACATATGACTGCGCCGTGATTACGCTGAGCGATTTGGGCCTTTCTCGGCGCATTCCCGAGCCCCCTGAGAGCCCGCTCCTACAGACGCGCTGTGGAAGCGGAGACTACGCAGCACCTGAAATCCTGATGGGTCAGCCCTATGACGGTCGCTCCACCGACGGCTGGGCCCTTGGGGTCTTGCTCTACGCCATGATGGAAGGTCGTCTTCCATTCGATGCACTGCCCGGCACTCGAGGCGATCCTGCCAAACTCAGAGCCCGCACTCCACACCGCATCGCCCGGTGTGAATGGTCATGGTACCGCTACGCCGACAGCGACGGCGAATGGGATCCCGAGAAAGGCAAAGACCTCGAGGGTGCCCGAGAGTGTGTGGAGTCTCTACTGAAACGTAGTACCAAGCGTAAGGGTATAGACGAGATCGCCAACCACGAGTGGGTGGAGAACGCAATTGATGTCGCTGGTGGACTGAAACGGGGTGATAAAGAGGTGCCTTAGAGCTGGTCTCTATGTCTTCTTTACCACGGTGTAATATCTTCTTTTCCTTTCGTCTCTTTTTCTCGAGTACACGTTCAGTTTATGTTATATGTGATACACGATACTGGGTCGGCGGGGGCCGGCTACGTCTGAGATGAGCTTTGGCTAGATCGTGATGTTATGTTATACCCTTAGAAACTAGCTATATATGTATGCGCATGCCTATATGTAATTCTACCTAAGAAATACGATTACAACATCGACCTTGCTCATAGGATTAATCTGGGCCCTGTGGGCCTTCCCACCGAGCACATCTCCCATCGAAAACCAATTGCCAATAGTTCTAGCCTCGGTGACTCCAGGGTAAGACCTCGATAACATGCTACTAATGTAATTGTGAAAACAAGCAATGCTTGACGCAGACTCCTGCAAGCTGCTGAAGGATTATCCGGAGAAGGATAAACACCCTTAGTAAGCCCCACAGATGATTGGCGGTCGGGGAGAGCAAAGGCAACTCCGGCCCCGACTTCGCTGCGGAGATCGTCTGGAGGTTCACATCGCCGTCACTTTTCTTCAACCTTCCTCTTCGCTCGGAACACCTATCTAGTGTTGCTTCAATCTCCCCTCCTATAAAAGCTTCGTGTGACGCAGCGCCGTATATCCAACAGCAGCTGTATCTGGGTAGACGACAATGCTTCTCTCTCAGACTCGGGGCCGCATGCCCTCAGCTCTCCGGAGCTTGGCTAACCGAGCTACCATGTACCTCTCCTCCCATTGCGCACTCACGAGGGGCGGCACATTGCTTGATCTGATGTACTAACTCGTAATCTATCCAGACGCCCAATTTCTACTACCCTCCCCAGGCAAAAAGCCTCCGCTAGCGACGATGAGCCCGCCCTCAACAAGGTTTCCCGCCATATCACACAGCCCATCTCTCAAGGTGCTTCGCAGGCCATGCTGTACGCCACTGGTCTCACAGAGGCGGATATGAACAAGGCTCAAGTCGGCATCTCATCTGTCTGGTATAATGGTAACCCCTGCAACATGCATCTGATGGACCTGAACAACCGCGTCCGCGAAGGTGTGCAAAAGGCCGGTCTTATCGGCTTTCAGTTCAACACCGTCGGTGTCAGTGACGGAATCAGTATGGGTACCGGCGGTATGCGGTACTCACTGCAAAGCCGAGATCTCATTGCCGACTCCATTGAGACCGTCATGGGCGGTCAATGGTACGACGCCAACATCAGTATCCCGGGTTGCGACAAGAACATGCCCGGTGTATTGATGGCTATGGGTCGTGTCAACCGCCCCAGTATCATGGTCTACGGAGGTTCAATCAAGCCCGGCTGCGCATCCATGCAGAACAATGCCGACATTGATATCGTCTCCGCCTTCCAGGCCTACGGTCAGTACATCACCGGCCAGATTAACGAGCCCCAGCGCTTCGACATCATCCGCAACGCCTGCCCTGGTGGCGGCGCCTGCGGTGGTATGTACACTGCCAACACCATGGCTACCGCTATCGAAGTCATGGGAATGACCCTGACTGGCTCCTCTTCCAACCCTGCCGAATCTCAAGCCAAGTACGACGAGTGCGTCCGCGCCGGTCAAGCAATCCGCCGTCTCCTGGTCGAAGACATTCGTCCCTCCGATATCATGACCCGCCAGGCCTTTGAGAATGCCATGATCGTTGTCAACATCACTGGTGGCTCCACCAACGCCGTCCTTCACCTTATCGCCATCGCCGACTCTGTCGGTATCAAGCTCACAATCGACGACTTCCAGGCCGTTTCCGACCGAACACCCTACCTTGCAGACCTCAAGCCCTCTGGCAAGTATGTCATGGCCGACCTCCACAACATCGGCGGCACCCCCGCCCTCCTCAAGTTCCTCCTCAAGGAGGGCGTCATCGACGGCTCCGGCATGACAGTTACCGGCGAGACCCTCGCCAAGAACCTCGAGAAAGTCAAGGGCTTCCCCGAAGACCAGAAGATCATCCGCCCTCTCTCAAACCCCATCAAACCCGAAGGTCACATCCAAATCCTCCGCGGCTCTCTTGCCCCTGGCGGCTGCGTCGGTAAGATTACCGGTAAGGAGGGCACAGTCTTCACCGGCAAGGCCCGTGTCTTCGACCACGAAGACGACTTCATCGCCGCTCTCGAGCGCAACGAAATCACCAAGGACGAGAAGACCGTCGTTGTCATCCGCTACACCGGCCCCAAGGGTGGTCCCGGTATGCCTGGTACGTTTCCATCTTTCTCCCCATCCCCTGAAGACATCCATCTAACCTCTACAAGAAATGCTCAAGCCCTCCTCCGCCCTCATGGGCGCCGGCCTCGGCAACACCTGCGCGCTCATCACAGACGGTCGTTTCTCTGGCGGCTCTCACGGCTTCCTCATTGGTCACATCGTCCCCGAAGCCGCTGTCGGTGGCCCGATCGGTCTCGTCCACGACGGCGACGTCATCACCATCGACGCGGAGAAGAAGGTCCTTGATCTAGATGTTGAAGAGACAGAGCTTGCTAAGCGCCGGAAGCAATGGGAGGAGGACAATGCGGCTGGTCGCCTGCCGCAGACAGGGCTGCAACTTAGGGGCACGTTGGGCAAGTATGCTCGGTGTGTGAAGGATGCTAGCTCGGGGTGTATCACGGATGCGTTGGATTAGGGGGGGTTTGACTGATGGGGGTGGGGTTTTGTATAATCTACTACAATTTTTAAGAACTTTCATGTTTAATAGCCTAGCTGTTTTGGTTTGAGATTTAGAGAAAACAAAAGCGTTTCTTTTTTTCCCCATATTCCTTCATATGTAGAAAGCCTCACAAGATAGTCCCTAACAAATTTCTTACCCTACACGGCTTAGATGCTTCATAACAGGCATTTCGGCTTGTTGTTTTCAAGACAATTGGCATAGCAACCTGTGTAGGATTTTTGACTGCTGGACCAGCTGGAGATGATCAACCCTTGACTTCTTGTTGACCATGTTTTTTTCGATGCTGGTAGATAGCTTCAGCAACCTCAGGCATCAAGGCAATGACTCACATGCTCTTGAGCAGGGTCGGGCAGAGATCGCGATAGCTGTCACACCCACTCTCACCTCACTCCCACAATTCCTCGTCCTCCTCTTTCTTGCGTTTCCAAGTCAGTGACACGAGCAACCTCCAGTCCTTCAGGCTGAATTTTACCGACAGGAGCAACCCTCGCCAACCCGTCACTTTCAGCTGAAATCGCGAAACCTATAAAGTCCACCGCATTTCCGCCCTCTGCAATGGCCACATAGCACACCACATTATCATATTACCGACATATTACTACTCTTCGACATCCGGGCCATGGAGAAGTTCTCACAGTTTCGCGATCGCGGTACGTTATCCCTTCAGCCCTTGAGCGTCTTTCCGTCAGTGTCGTGTGCCATCTAACAAACTGACCAGGATCCGGCATCGCACCGTTTCTCCCCGCATCGAGACAGCCTTCCCCAAAATACTGCCCGCTGCCTGTACGGGCATTCCTGTTCACATTCCGTCTCCCGTTCCTCATTTTTGTCTCTGTGAGCTACTTCCTCATCCTGCAATGGCTGCCCATCGGAGCGCTGGGGAAAAAGGCCGCGCTGTGGTGTATATTGGGAATACCGAGCATATGGTGGGTTGATTTGCAGGTTGATGGGGTGCGGAAGGGGTGAGTACTGCAACAGAAAATAAGGAGCAATATACTGATTATTTGCAGCTCCCTCTCCCGCCAACAATCCCGTCTCCCCGGAAAAGACTCCGTCATTGCAGCCTCCTTTACCTCCCCCATCGATGCGCTCTACCTCGGCGCAATCTTTGACCCTATCTTCACAGCATCATACCCCAAGACCCGAGAAGTGGAGGAGATCTCCCTGTTTACTGCAATCCTGCGCGCCTTTTCCGCCCCGCAGTGGTATCCCCCGCGCGGAACAAAGACTACAAGTCTAGCCGCCCTGGCACGCAAATACCCCGGCCGACCTATTGTCGCGTTTGCGGAGTGCACAACCACCAACGGGCGTGGCATCCTTCCTCTCTCTCCGTCTCTAGCGAACATCGCCCCCGAGGCTAAAATCTTCCCTATCTCCCTCCGCTATCAGCCCGAGGATCTGGTCACCCCGCTACCAGGGTCGTATCTAAGTTTCCTCTGGTCTTTATTAAGCAAACCAACGCACTACATCCGTGTTCGCATCGCAGAGCCTATTCTAAACAGCACCCATGCTAGCGCCAGCGTCAGCGAGAAAATGAAGACATCGACCTACCAGACTAACTTCTTCGACGTCTTGGATGAAGTCAGCGCCCAGAAGGGCGGGGGTTCAGGTCTGACGGAGACGGTTGATCTTACACCCGCTGAGAAGAACCTCCTCGATACCGTCGGGGAATCACTCGCGAGATTAGGAAGAGGGAAGAGAGTTGGGCTGGGCGTTCAGGAGAAAGTGGAGTTTGTGAGGGAGTGGCAGCGGACGAAGAGAATCTGGTAGTGGGATTCTCAACAGTAATGAGAGCGGCGATTGATTTGGACCTAACGAGCTATGTTACGGGTTCGATTTCTTCGGCATTCTATCTCCCTCCCACCCCCGATTAGGTTGGGTATCGTGTATTTGAGCAGGAGTTGTATAAAGGTGTTGCACTGTACGCAATATAGTCTCATTATTTAACCCCGAATCCGAGGGCGAAAAGCGATTCCATGCCATCTAACGTAGCCCTGGAGGTATATAGGAGAGTTGAAGAAGAGGGTTAACCCCCCGGAGACTCCCCGCTAACTATTGCACAGTTATGGATGGTCATTATACAAGCTAGTCTGGTCTAAACTGCCACATATGCATATAGAATATAGGCTGTATCTATATGAAGAGTCTATCGCTGATTTCATCATTTGCTATATATATATATATATATATATATTGACTGATAAGTCTCCAGAATCACTCCGTACGCCTAGAGACCCATATCTCTCTCTCACATCGATATAGACACTGTCTCTCGAAGCTATAGTTTACTTGCCTATATAATTGAGGTTGAGGATACCTACCTACCTGGTATCTGCCTACTTCGGCGTAGAGCAGACCAGAGTCATAGTTAGGGCTAGTCTAACTCTAGCTCTAGGGAAGAAGGAAGGAGTGACTGCAGGCGCGCTGTTTCTACAATGCAGCTGATGGAAATAGCTTACCATGTCGCTTGGATATGCATCGGAACACTCAGTCTACATAGAGTCTGTATATGTTTAGGTGCGTATAATTGGCATACCGATTGGGAGCGGGGGAGGGGGTGGAAGTGATAACGAGGTAGTTAGTGTTTGTTTACTATATTTCTTTCCTGGCTATTTAATCAAAGAGGACTTGAAGTTCTGTATTTATCTATTTGTTCTCTTTTACCGTTCTCTTTCTGCGACTCATCTCGATGGAATGTGGACTGCTAGGTACCTAATTGCTATATCAATGCTCTCTGTGCAAGACCCATTTAGCCAATCCACTCATCTTATAATTCCATCTCGTCTGCACTGGTCTATCTATCACGACGCTGATAAGCAGACACGGTTCTCAAGATGGGTAAAACGCCTCTATATGCAAACTTTTGGTTTGATACACACGAAGATTCTAGTCATGAATACCCAGAGGTAGCCTGAGTGTATGAGCAAGTAAGAGCAACGACCCCCCCCTACTCCCACCGACTCGCCTCCCTCTCCCTCTCAACCCTCGCCGCCCTCACATGGTCATCCTCATCCTCAAACTGATAATTCAAACGGCGCGCACCCCGCTCCTGGCGGCTGTCTCGGCGGCGGCCGGATTTGCTGCCACCGCCACCGCCACCATCGCGGTCCGCTTGCATTGCTTCGCGGCGTTGCTGTTCCTTAAGGAGGCGTTCGCGGTTGCGGGCTTCGCGCTCGAGAGTGTGTGGGTCTTTTTCGGGTTCGGAGGGTTGCGGGTGGGGTTTTTCTTTTGTGTCTCGGTCGCGAGGTCGGTCTCTAATTGTTGTGGATGTGGATGGATGGGTATCTTCGCGGTTGCGTTTCGGTTTGCGGTTGTAGTCGCTGTCGAGGGCTGAGGGGGAGCGGTCACGGCGGGAGCGTTTGCGGTCTCTTTCTCGTTCGCGATCTCGTTCGCGGGGACGGTCACGGTCTCTGTCTCGGTCTCTGTCACGCTCACGCTCGCGGTCTCGTTCTTTTTCGCGGTGTCGGTCGCGATCTCTATCACGATCTCTGTCACGGTCACGGTCACGTCGGCGACTATCCCTATCTCTTTCTCGGTCTTCGCCACGCCTTGACCGGTCCTTTCCTGACTTTGAGCTCTCTACAGGCTCAGCATGCCTGCTCCGCCTAGAGCCGACACTCTCATCCGCGATAGAGGCAAGACGGTCCTCACCGCGGACCGAACCATTGCGAGCCATACTAGTACTGCGACTGCGACTTCGATGGCGGTGGGACCGGTGTGATCGGCGATCGCGACGTCGGCCGTTATCTCTGCGACGGGACCTGTGAGACTCAACAGAGGGAGACCTAGTGCGAGGGTTATCGTCTGCGCTGTGTCGTTCCTTGTCGTCGGTATGGGTCCGGCTGTGCCGATCACGGCGGTCGTGGTCAGACGCATTGTTCTCAGCGCTTCGAGATCGCTGACGGTAGCGCGAACGACTGTTTGAGCGGGATTGGCTGGGCGAGCGGGTTCTGCTTCTGGATCGCGATTTCGATCTAGCTCTGGAGATAGATCGGGATGTTGGCTGGGTGGGTTGATCTTGCGCTGGCTCGGGGTGTGGTCTGGGACATGGACGTCAGCGCGTACTTCGGATATAGGAACGGAAGATATCTTACGTCTCTGAAGGCTCGGTGACCCTTGGCATAGATGCACGTCCTGGTCCTTGAAAGTTCCTCTGCCGGAATACGCTGGTATTAGGGAGACCTTGTCTCATTGCTCTAGGCGCAGCCGGTGCACCCTCGACGCCTGGTCCTCGTGGCGGGATGTTGTTTCCTGGGAACTGGTGGCCACCGAAACTGCCGCCACGGCCATGGAAGCCTCCGCGCATATATCCTCCACCTCTACCAAAGCCTGGGGCCATATGTGCAGCGTCATTAGGTTGGTCGAGACTATCGATTGTGGGAATGCCCTGTAGCTGTCCCTCTGGGGTGTTAGTTCCAGGTACGGCTTGACTATCGCCAGTTGGCTTATCATCCAGGCCCTTAGTGGAATCATCTGCCGCATGGTCTGCGTTCTTGCCCTCTGTGGGAAGATTGTCTCCTGTGACTGTAGTATCCGCGCCTTTCTCAGTTTGCGTGGGTTGGCCCATGTCAGCAGTAGAATTATCTTGGAAGGCGTTAGCACTATGGGGATTAGACTGCATATGACCACCGTAGCCGCCGCGGCCACGGCCACCGGAGTAATACCCTCGGCCGCGACCCCGGTAGTTACCAGGGCCGAAGTAGCCATTTTGGAACTCTTGGTTAGGAAACTGCTGCTGCTGCATTTGAGCTCCGTTGGGTTGAGACATATTATATCCGCCATAACCAGAGGGGTCTCCAAACTGCGCGCCCATACCATTCGCGAAAGCATTTGGATTGAATTTATCTTGGCTTCCATTCCACATATTGTTCTGGCCGTCCCAGCCATTGTACATCCCCTGCCCAGCGTTGAAATTCATGCCCATGTTCATGCCATTCATGCCACTCATGTTCATCCCGTAGCCTCCAAACATGCCTTGACTCGGGTCCATACCCATTCCAGCCATGCCTGTGGGTGTTAGTTATGGACAACGCGGTGATTCGATTGAGACATACCCATGGGGTTGGGGAAGCCCATCATTCCATTGCCCATAAACTGCATCGGGTTCGCCCCCCACATGTTCGGGAACATGCCAGGGTTCATGTTGAAACCCATCGCATTGGGCATGTTGGAGTCAGGGGCCGCATTTGGGCCAGCTTCCTGCTCAGATGGTTGAGCCGGGTCGATCGCCGCGGCATCTTCGCCAGTTCCGTTCTGCTCTACGGCATGATCTGCGGCATCTGCCGCGCCATTCTCATGAGTCTCATTCTGCATAGCTGGTTAGCCGAATGCGGGTACTTTAAGAAGAATAATTGTACCTGAGGGACGCCGTTTGTTTCTTCCTGCTCTGCAGGAGGTACACTCGGTTTGGGGACTGCAGGAGTCGTACTATCGACGGGCTGTACTTCCAGGACCTCAGTCGGAGCGGGTAAAGCTACATCATTTACTGGAGTTTCTTCAACGGCATTGGACGCTGGCTGAGACTCCTCTGGGACTGCAGGCTCTTGCACAGGTTCCGCCTCATCGGGAGTAGCCGAAATCGCTTCCTGTCGCGCTTTCTCGCGTTTCTTTTCTTCCGTGCGAAGGAACGCCTTGAGCGTAGTTCGAAGGGCTTTGTTCGGCTTACAGAGGTCGGATGAGATCGGAGTATGCGCACAAACAGGGCAAGTGTCGGGAAGTAGTGTTTGACCTATATTTATCAGCATTTGCAGAGACATTACACCGCGGGAAGCGTACAGGTTTCGCAAATCGCCTGGTCACAGCAAGGGAGGCGGAAGGCGTTCACGGCAAGCTTGTTGCAGATGGCGCAGCGCAATTTGAAGGGGATGTCATCTTGAGTCAGGGAACTGGAGTAAGACGGTCTGTGAGCGAATGAAGGGCACACGGGTCCAACAATGACTCACCTCGCAATGTCCATCAAGCCCGAAGGCTGCGCAGTTGCGGCCATCGGGAAGGGAGCGTTTGCGCAGGCACCAGAAATGTAAGGTCAAGTGACAAAGGTCACACTTAGGAGAAGGAAAAGCAGGCCAACGCGGCAAGATACGAAGACATGCCTCTAGTCTCCCATGGTTTCCAACAAAAGTATAGTCACGCGAAGATCAGTAGAAGCAGTGAGGCTTGAGGTCGGTCGAGGATAATCTCTGTCGCAACGGCCGATTTGGCGTCGGAGTGGAGGCGGAGGCCGGACCGGAAGAACAGCCTTCCGGCTTCTTTATCTATATCGCCTTGCCTTTCAGTTTCTCCCATGTCTGATCGTGGAACATCATGGATTCATGAAGTATTCTTTAACTTGCGTTCTTGACTACTTCGCGTAGTTGAAATGAGAGCTTGGTTGTCTTCGAGTAGTCGGGGAGCGTGTTGCAATAACAGACCCGACCGGGAAGGCTCGCAGCTGAGATTGGCATAATCGCCCCGCTGGGAATAGTGCAGAATGCAGAAGATATCGAAATTATTATTGTTTAGGGCTTGCAGGATATGATACAACAAAAGGCAGACGCGATATCAGATTAGATCAAGTAATTTTGGACCCTCACTGATGTAGATTATTGGATTCTGAGGCCGGCGATACCAATCCCATGACGTGGGCGGTTTCAGCCTAGCCCAGTCCTTTACATCTCGAGGCTCTTTGTATCATCATGCAGCGTCAGAGGTCCGAAATCATTGGGAAAGAAGGTGCTACGGGAACATTGGGAGAAGGTTGATTAGAATCATCAAGCGGGCAGGTAAGGTTCATCAGAATTGCAATAGGGAACAGGGAAACAGAAAGAAAAAGCTACTCCTATTATGGTGGCTTTTCGGGATAGTATAAGGTTGTTTGCATCATCAAAGAGTGTACGGCGGAGGGAGAGGCCAATGAGGGCAATATCCAGCATTCAAGCGTGTTTGGTCGGGGTGGCGAGGTCAGTGTAGGATATCTAACATGTGATGGAAGAGGAGACAAGGAAAAGAAGGGGGAAAAGTGAAGAAAAGGTCAAAAGGAAAGAGAACAGAGTTGAGAGTCGGGAGTTGTGAAGCAGGATGAAATAAGAATGAAAAGGAGAAATGAACCCAAGCAGGGTTGGAATTTGAGGGCAGGATCTGATTGGGAAGGGATTTTGATTTTTTGTTTAAAATTAGCGCGGCAAGGCAAGGTTAAAAGCTCTAAAGGGCCTTCGCCCCCGGATCAAAGACTTGCAAATCTTCTCTTCTGGCTTATCGCCACGTCCTCCCCCCGTCCAATCTGCCTTGGGCCCACGCACTTTTGAAGCTTGGGCCATCAACAGTCGGTCCAACACCATCTAAGTATCTACATCCAGTACAGAATACAGATCCGTTTGGCGTTTGAGCTTTTCCGTTGGTTTCGACGATTCGCAAGCTCGCAGAGGTAATTGAAAATCCTCTCTTCTCACCCCCGAACCAACCTACACACACCTCGCTGTTCCGACATCCGTGGTCGACGCGCTTGGTTCCATCCTGTCGTCGATGCGACTATAACACTACTACTATAACCGCAACACTTGCTGAGTACCGATTTTGCCAGCAATGACAGAGCAAGACAGCTCTTATCGACCACGTTCTCCTGACTTCTCTTCTTACCGACCGCGCTCTCCCGACTTCTCCTCCTTCCAGCCTAGCCTTCCTTCTCCGGCCGTGCCTCAACCGACCTACCAATTCGGCGCTCATCGCCCTTCCTACGACGCTTCGCCGTTCTTCACTCAATACCAACAGCCCTCGCTCGTCTCCCCGAGAGCCTCACAACAATACGTTCCCCCCTTCTCTGACGTCAAAATCGACGTTCCCCAGTTCTCCGAAATCAACTTCGACGCCGACATGGCTCGCCGATCGTCTCGTCTCGCGCGCACAGTCGACGTTGCGCCTGCACCTATCCCCGAACCAAAATTCATGGAACCAATTGAGCCAGCGCCAGTGGCAGTGCCAATCCTCCCGGAGGAGCCAGAACCTCCCAAGTTAGATCCGGCCGCGGGCATCGAGGTGAAAACAAAGTTCCCAGTTGCGCGTATCAAGCGCATCATGCAGGCGGATGAAGATGTTGGAAAGGTTGCGCAAGTAACCCCGATTGCAGTCTGTACGTATCATCAGCTATCCTCACTTGAACCTCACTAATCTGCTGAATTCAGCCAAAGCACTTGAGCTCTTCATGATCTCCCTCGTCACGAAAGCCGCCAAAGAGGCCAAAGACCGGAATTCAAAACGCGTCACTGCGTCACATCTCAAACAAGCCGTTGCCAAGGACGAAGTGCTGGATTTCCTAGCAGATATCATCGCCAAAGTCCCAGATCAGCCCGCTGGACGGAAGCACGATGACGACGGAAGCGATCAAAATGACCAGCCAAAACGAAAGCGCGGAGGACGGCGCCCGAAGGATGATAGTGACTGATAAACTACTCCCTTTATATTCTCTTTTTATGGTATGATGGGTAGCGTTTCTTTTGTGTTAGACCGGGATGGAGCGCATATTCTTTCGGCGTTGTGGTGGTGGGCGGCGTGCATCTTCGATGTGAATAGGGCTTTAATCTTGGTTTTCTTCAACGTGATCATTCGGCCACTAAACACCATTGTGGCCCTTCTGCTTCCATTGCTTCTGAAATTTGTAGATGTGCAACATTTTTAGTTGTAGCAGGTGTGCGATAAGGCGATAACAATCAGCAAGCTAATCCTAGTCGGGCCGCCCCCGCTATACCCCTTTCGACATCGGGGTCATCACAGGGCCATACTCTCGAAGCACTTCCAACTACTCCCTATATCTCTCCAGCTGCCCCGGAGGAATATCATGCAGTACTGTCAGAAACATGGACTTTGTATGTGGATTCCTCACCCTCTTTGCACGCGTTACGCGTTATCCTAACCGGCAGATAGTGGTCTCGGATAATAGGTGGCTCCCGCTCGTCACCAAAGAGCCCTCGAGCGAGCTCCCCCACGGAGCGATTGACTGCCTTTAAGCGAACGTGTAACACCCTGCAAGTGAGTCGCCGGCTCCCGATGTATAGTATTTTCTGTCCTGACCATACTCTGTCACCAGCAAATCTGGCGCTCCAGCAATTCAGCACCCGCGGAGCAAGCCACCGTCCACACGCGCAATTGCATCGAACGCCTAAATTCCGTCCTCAGCGATGAAGCCCGAGGCCCGGCACCCCATCCATGCCTTTCCTACGCCGCATCCTCCCAAATATTCGTGACCGTTACCAAACTCGCCCTCTCCTCCTACGACGAGGCCGTACTCCGTTCAGCGACGGTATTCTTCAACACGTTAATAGATTCGGAGGTCGATGGTGTTGTGGATAACAGGCTTTTTGCGCGTGCGCTGGTGGATCTTGTCCGCCGTGCTGATAAACAGTCTGAGGATATTGAAGGTCGGCTTGTGGAATTGCTATTCGGCGTTGCGAACAACATCCGTCTCCAGCCTACCATCCTCCCTGCTTGGTTTGCGCCCCGCTCGGACGACGACGATCAGAGTACTGGTGGTGTTGAGTTCGCGGGTACGATGAGAACAGATGATTTCCCGCTGTTTTATTTACTGGTAGACTATGTGCACCATGCGGGCAGGGCGGGCGACTTTGCCCGAACAGGACTTTTATATCTGATAGAGACCGCGTCGCGGTCGAAGGACCTAGAGAGGTGGTTGATTGAGAGTGACCTGGCGACTCTAATGGCTACTGGCCTTGGAGCGCTATATAGTCAACTTGGAAGGTGAACACACCTGCGGTTTCTGGGAATCTGGGCTAATAACTTCTAGCTTAACGTCTAGTTTTGATGCAGATTCCAACGTTCCGCATATTATTGCGCACTCAGACCACGCGCACCAAGACACCGCCCTTCCTCCTGCGCTTGGGGTGACAATGGACTCCTTTATGGCATACTTACTTTTCTGGCAGGATACGATTGATCACTGCAAATCAGCAGAGGTAGTGGCCACCTTGCTGGACCACTTTCAAGTCTTGTTTCTGGAACAACTTCTGTGAGTTTATTCTGAATTGTCTCCGCGAAGATACTCATATGATCTAGATACCCTTCCCTCCTAGAATCATCCGATGTTGAAGGCGGCTCAACAGCAGCAGTTCTCACCTACCTGTATCGTATTCTCGCTTCAGTGGACCAAGAGGACCTTGTCCATCGGATTTTGCACTTCCTGCTTGCTTCACATTCCGACTCGGACGAGGAAATAGCTGAGAGGAAGAAGAACATGTCTGCTAGTCGGCGGAAGTCTCTAGATGTGCTTGCTGCTTTCTCCGAAGAAGCGGCCAGGCCGTCACCAACACTATTTAACTTGAGAGATCTCGCACTCCTCGGGCTTCGCTCAACAAACCGCCCCACCGTCCTAGCGACGCTGCGTCTGTTGGCCGTCATTCTACAGAGACACCCCTCTTTCACGCAGTCCCTGGTCCGGACCATCCCAGGGCAACCCGCTAAACAGCGGACGGTTGGCGCATTCAACGCAGAGCTCGAGCAGCTCCTTACAATGGCCACCTCGATCATGGACGAGCCGACTCTAGATGAGTCATTTGGCAATTATCTCAAAGATGCGTCGTGGATACTCGAATCACGGCTGTACACAGCTGAGCAGACGGAAACTTCACCTCTTGAACTTCGCCAAGATGACCCGATTGTCCGCGAACTCTCGCGCTGTCTCGAGTCTTTCTTTACCAATACTGTCATTGTGAACCTGGCCTTGACAGAAGTCCTCATGAGCATCGCCTCTTCACACGTTATGTCCCTTGACGGATGGTTACTCGTGGACACTGCAAGATACACCTACACAAAGTCTCACGGCTCATTGAGCGAGAGCTACGAACTGCATGACATCCTCGAGCAGGTCCAGTCTGTTTATCGGGAGCCGACCTGGTCTTCCACAGACACCCCAGTGCTCACTGCCATCTTGCGTGGGCTGGTGGAGCAAGTGCAAGGCTGGCGTAAGGATGTGCCAGACTTTGATATTCTGATCGCCGCCCGCCGAGACCTGTTGCATCTCGAAAAGGAGCCGGTCGCGGAATCCAGCAATACTGAACAGATCCCCGCAACTCCTGCACGCTCGTCAGACCGACCTCAATCAAAAACACCACAAAGAGCCGACCAAGGACGCGGCAGACGCGACCTCCGTAATCTGACATCTCCGCAGCGCAGCCTTGTCGGGTCCCCGCTACGAGAACCCACCACTTTTCACTCTCCGCCGTCGCGCGACCATTCCGAAGACCGCGCCACCGCAGCAGAAGAACTACGCAAGCGATTGGGGACACCATTTTCAGTCGACCGCCGTCCGCAGGCAGATCTCTCAACTATCGGAACAGACGAACAAGAAACTGTCGAAGAGGCCGTGAGTCTCGGACACGTCCTCACCAACGTCGTCATCCTATACGAGTTTCTGCTGGAAATCTCAGCAATGGTGCAAGCGCGCGGTACTCACTTCCAAGAAGCCGGCTTCCAGGACGTCATCTCACCGCAGGCTGACATCGACATGGACAGCGCGTGAAGTGCGCCTGATTGCCATGCCATGTGAGCAGGCTTCCCTGGCTGGACAGCGTTAGGCAGTACTCTGGGAATAGGTAACAGACAGACTATTTTGTGATATCCTAGCACGCGCGTGCTTACTTCCCATCTGTATCATTATTCATGCATATAAATTTGGTGTAAATTTTCAGACAATGAGAACATAGTTGAATAGCATATGGCAGCTGGACTGAAGACCCCGTGGCATTTCCGTTTGCGGAAGCAGTCTTAAGATCGACATCTTATGCGACTCGGGGGACACGAAATTGAGCACGGCCTTGTTGCTGACGCTGACACTGACAGGCTGTTTCAAGCTGATGAGCGGTGTCTGACTCTGGCAGTGCTGGGGCTGTGGACCAAGTTGTTGCTGGAGGTTTCATTTTAGAGTGGCTGTGGGGAAGAGAAAAGGGGAAGATCATGAAGACCTTAGACCTTTCGTATGCTACAACATCACCCAGTACTTCGTAGCGCCAAACAAAAAAGATTCCACTGCTGATACTTATCAATATCAGATAACTCACCACGTGCAACCTTCTGCGAAACAAAGGTTTTCCTCCATTAGCAGACCAATGAATCAATAGGACTAAATTCGGCCCCATCGCCCATGGCTAGCGTTCGGAGCACTAATTTTATTTTGATTATCGTGATCCTATCAAAGGAGATCTTAGTTGCTTATTTATGGTTCCCCTAACCCTTGCATGTTTGCTTTGGCTTTGCTTTGCTGCCACCTAGCCTCAGCTCAGCTCAGCTCCCCAGATCCGACATGCCATCCCTTTGATCTTCCCCTCTTTTCTTGCTTTCTCTTCCGCTTGCTCTTGTTTAAACACCCATTCTTACCTACATACACCGGTTCTCTTCCTTCTACAACTATAGGACCGTAAATGGACTCCAACCATGCCCCCTGAATACCCCCAAGACCGCTACCAAGACCGCGACACCAGCGACAGCGACGAGGACGCCCCCTTCCTGCAGCAGCAGCAGCAGCAGCAGCAAAATGGCAACATCACTCACACCCCCCGCCGCCCCTCCGTCGCTCTCACCAAAGAAGACGTGGTCATCAACGGCGCAATCCGCTCGCGGTTCATGATCACGCTCTTCGCCATCGTGCTCGCCGTCGAAGTCGGCTTCGTCATGGCCGGCGGGCCGATAACGCGCATCTACGAATCCATCGCCTGCCGCGAATACTATGTGGAGTTTGACCCGAGCAAGATTGGCGTCGATGGCCAGGTCAAGGAGGAGCTGTGTAAGGGGAAGGAGGTGCAGAGTGAGGTCGCGGCCGTGAAGGGGTTTTATGAGTTTTTTGAGGGCGTTTTGAGTATGTCTTTTCTCAACTTCTTAGCATTTGCTAGCTACAGTGCTAATCGTTATTTAGGTGTCATTCTGGCAGCGCCGTATGGCCTCTTGGCTGATCGGCTAGGACGCAGAAAGGCGCTTTGTTTCGGTATTCCGGGGTTCATTCTGAACTGTGTGATTCTGTTTGTTGTTATGTGGTTCTCGGATGTCTTTCCGCTGCGCATGGTGTGGACGGCTTGTCTGTCGTATGTTTTTGGCGGTGGGCCTGTGGTCACAATGGCTGTGATTTTTACCATGATGGCGGATGTCACGACGGAGGAGGAGAGGTAAGCAGCAGTCACAACAAAAATTTGTATCTCTACTGACTATATAGGGCATTGATGTTCTTCCGCTTCGGGATCGTGAGCATGGTTGCGGACTTCATTTCCAGTGCCGCAAGCTCATGGCTGATGGTCTACAACCCTTGGATCCCACTGCTTATCGGATGGAGCGTGGTTATCGTTGGTGTGTTGATGGCGTTACTACTCCCCGAGACTAAGAACGCCGTGACGCCCCGTACACACGAATCCGGCGCTGCCGAACTGGAACTCGACGCGTTATCGTCACCTAGCGAGATCGACCCCCGAGCCTCCGCAGAAAAGTACCCAGACGACATCGACCTCGACACCGAGGATCCCCTCTCCACCTTCTTCAACAGACCCAAGAACCGCTCCCTCCTCTCCTCCCTCTTCACCACGCTCACCTCCTCCCTAACCCCCTACGCCTTCATCTTCCGCAGCAAGCGCGTCCTCCTGCTCCTAACCGCCTTCCTCGTCTACCGCCTCTCCCGCGGCTCCTCCTGGTTCCTAACCCAATACATCTCAGCCCGGTACAACTGGACCCTCGCACAAGCCAACCTCCTCACCTCCTTCAAACCAGCCCTCACAATCCCGCTCTTCCTCTTCATCCTCCCCTACATCTCCAGCCACGTCCTCGCCGGCCTCCCCTCCGCCGCAAAGGACCTCAAACTCGCGCGCGGCAGCCTCATCTTCCTCGCCGTAGGCACCCTCGGAATCGGCCTCTCCCCCTCCATCGGCTTCCTAATCCCAAGTCTAATAACACAAACAATGGGGTCGGGATTCGCGTATCTCGCTCGCTCGCTGATCACCACACTCGTGCACCGCGACGAAACAGCAAGATTGTTCACAGTTATTGAAGTCTTACAGGCGATCGGCAATGTCATTGCCAGTTTGTCCATCACTACGGTCTTCCAGGTTGGATTGAGCCTGGGTGGGCCGTGGATCGGCCTTGCGTGGATGATGACCAGCACGGCGTTTTGCCTTGTCGGTGTGGCGGTTTGGGCGTTTGAGTTGCCGGGGGAGAGGGATAAGGAGGTGCAGGTTGAGCATGGGGATTAGTGAGTCATTCACAGTCGAGCGTGGAGGTTTGCATTGTATATATTTAAAGGATGTTTCTCAGGGTTGGGTTGCATGTATATAGATCAGCCACAGGCGTTTCGGGTCTAGTTTCGATTTCGGTATGGTATGGTATGGTATAGCACTGGCAGAGTTGAATATAGAATATAAGAGCAGGAACAAAAATAGATGGTCATCGGTTCAAGGTTCTTCTCAATCGTTCCCAGGGTAGATGCGTGGCCCTTTCTGGCTGATTTCTTATTAGACATGACATGAATCATAGTTGAGTATGACATCCCCATTCCATGCGACCTCCTGTATCTACCCTAACCCGTCTCGCTCGTCCTAATCCTAATCATGTCAACAATCACTTGTTCATTAACATATACAGGATATGACGTGATCTTCAAGAACCCCAACCAAGAAGTAAGTCGATGCACCTGCGGCCAACCTTGGAGGGGGGCTGTAATAAAACAAACAAAAAAACCATGACTGGCTGAACACCTACCAAGAACAGTCCGACACCCTGCAGAAACCAGCCATTACCCCATTTACTTTGGACAGTACCTTAGCAGCCGCTTGCTCTGCTCTCCCACTACTAGCAGTGCTGTGGAGAGAAGGAGGGATCTGATTTTGTACTGGGGTTATGCAGAAGAAGACCATGGTATTTACTAGAGTATAATATAAGGCTTTTCTTCCGTGTCAATTGCACTGTGAATTTTATAGACTCTCGCGCTGGGCTCCAGCCCGCTTGCTTGCTTCTGAGTTAATCCATTGTACTATAAATCAGTGACCAAACTTCCGCAGATATCCGGATAAGATCTCCGATAACCTTCTGTCATCTGGGCTCTCGAATACTATTAACTCAGAGGTGCATATTTCCACACGTTCTGACCGTACTCCCGGTCCCAGTCGTAGGCTTGACATCATGACTGCCAGAGCCGAGCTATACGTTAGATACTGTAGAAGCTCACCTACAGAGCGCAATAATTACATCAAGAAGCACTACAATATAGTACTGGCACCGTAGTCGGGCGCACAAACCTATGTGTCTATAACTTCTCGCGGCCGCCAATCCACCCTGATATCTTATCTCGCTGTTACTCAATTCTCAATCATGGCTGCAAAGTCGTCCATGCCCGGCAGGGGCCTCCTGGCGCCTGAAGCCCCTCCTCTCAACTGCATCGACACCGGCGTATACGTCAATGAATTGACGAATCTCGATATGCTGCCCGACACCCCGAAGCTGGACGACAAGGCGGATCGGATCGCCTACATGAACAACCCCGAGAGCCTGGCTTGGAGGCTCAACAGCGGGATCTCGAATGCTGTCCCTGATACAGAGCAAGGGGTAACCTATCGAGGCACGCAGTTGGCGCTGCTGAAGACCTATGAAATTGTTGAGCATCGGTACTTTTTCTCTCTTTTTTTTTTTTTTTTCCTTTTTTGTTTTCTTTTATTTTCTTCTGTCGTTGCCTTCTAGCTAACTGGTATCGACAAGCTTCGGAGCCTTCATGGAGGTCGCGGACTTTGACTCTGTGCTCCCGCTTCCTCGAAGCATAGAGCAGAAGCGAAAGCTGTACTTGTACTCGGATGGCACGGACGGCTATCCGCCGCATCTGAATCTCGCGGGCAAAGACGACGAGGAGGATCCGAATCAGCGAACGGACCTCCCCCGGAAGAAGATCTTCGATAACATGCGCATGATCCAGGCAGGGTCTCTAATGCGCAACTTTCTATCCTGGTATAAGAAAACACCCGCGCGAGCGGCGGCGAACCTAGCGCTGGGTGGCATGGGCACGCCAGATGCAGGGAAAACGCTCAAAGACGTCGAAGATTACAACCGGAAGCGCCGGGAACGGCAGAAGACGAGAAACGACATCTTCGATCAACCCAATGTTGGGGATCTGGACGACTGGTTTAGCGATGGCTGGTTTGCGCAGCAGCAGTTTACTGGGGTTAATCCTACGACGATTGAGCGGGCTTCGGATTTCTGGGTGGATTATTTCGTCAGCGCCTCAAGTGGATCTGGGGATAAGGCCGTTACGGAGAGCATGGGGTTTCTTAGGACTAGTTGTCGGCAGGGGTTGTATTTGCAGGATTATAGCTACTTCCGTGCGGCTGCTGGCGTGAAGCCCGCGGATCGGGAGATCAAGAGTTATTCGGAAGATAGAGGGTGGCTTGGAGGGCGTGCGAGGCAGTATCGGTATAACTGCGCGTCGGTTTGTCTGTTCTATCTCGATGAGAAGGGCCAGCTCTACCCGTTGGCTATTGTGATTGATTGGCGAGGTAGTGCTGAGAACTCGGTGACTATCTTTAACCGGACATTGTTCAGGTCGAGAGACTTCAAGTCAGGAACCGACAAGCGGGAGGCAATCCAGCAGCTCGCCGAAGAGGCTACGGACTGGCCTTGGAGATATGGTGAGTGCGGTTTCCTACCACGGCTTGCTCTGTTTCTGTCGGTCTGCTAACTTGTTGCTCTCATGTCAGCCAAAACATGCGTGCAATGTAGTGACTGGGTTCGGCATGAGGTGACGGTACACCTGACCCATACCCACTTTGTGGAAGAGGCCATTATTGTTGCCTCCCACCGGCAACTCGACAAATCTCACCCGGTGATGCAGCTACTCATTCCTCACTGGCAGAAGACCCTGGCTCTGAACGCCGCTGCCCGGTCAACTCTTGTCCCCCATGTCGTTCTCGACCTGGTTGGCTTCCAAGCCCAAGAGGCCCAGAACTTCATGCGGGATGCCTACGCGAAATTCGACTTCAAGAAACAGTACGTACCAACCGACCTCAAGAACCGGGGATTCCCTCCCGACCAACTCGACGACCCGAAGTTCCACAACTACGCCTTTGCCAAGTGCATCCACAGCATGTGGGGGAAGCTCCGAGCGTTCGTGAACGAGACCCTCGCCGCTACCTACCACGGACCTGATGCCGACCTCAAAGTCAAAGCAGACCCCCAGCTGCAGAGCTGGGTCAGAGAGCTCGGCCAGGACGGAGGCGGCAAGTTGAATTTCCCCTCCATCCAGACCTTCGCCGACCTGGTCGACTGCGTGACCATGTGTATCCACATTGCCTCCCCGCAGCACACGGCTGTCAACTATCTCCAGCGATACTACATGGCCTTTGTAGTCAACAAACCCCCGTGCCTTTTCGAACCGCCCCCGACCTCCCTGGAGACCCTGCTCAATTTCACAGAGGAAGACCTCGTCAAGGCCCTCCCAATGAACCATTCGACCGAATGGCTTCTGGCCTCGCACGTCCCCTACCTACTTAGCAAGAAACCGGCCCCCGAAGAAAGCCTCAGGAACTACGCTCATTCCAAGGCTAGCCTGTATGCGACTAAGCCGCCTACCGCAGAGAACAAGGCTATCGCACACGCCGCAGCTACCCTTTTTGCTGAGATTGAGCGCAGCGCAGAGGAGTTTAAGCAGTACGCGCAGCAGGTAGATCACTGGGAGACCCTTCCATACGAGGTGCTGTACCCGGACTGGAATGCAGTGTCGATTTTGATCTAGCTGCTGATGTGCTGGTATGATATTGCGCATGCCCACTCGGTGCTGTAAGCTTACTTGGTTGCTTGGCCTGTGTCTGTGTGAAGAAACTGTTGCCGCCGATCTTAGGCTGCAGCAGTTGGACCTCATAAGCGATCTCAAGCTGTAGATTGGATGCCAGTTCTTGAATGGTGACATGCTTGTTCTTCTCGATGTCAGAGGGCCGCGTACAGTGAGGGGTTATTTCACTCAGTCTATTCAGTTTTTTTTTTTTTTTTTGTTAAATAAGGGAGAATAAACTGGCCTCTGGTTACAGAAGCGCGCCTTCTCATGATCCAGCATGCATGGCTCATTTTCTATTGATCCCCCCCACCATGAATTCTTTCCTTTTTGTCCTGATTCTTAGAGGATCTAGGTACCAACCCAGCGCCCAGCCTCATCTCTAACATCTTCCATGCTCGCATATTCACCCAGCCAGCACTTTCTGATCACCTCCCCACCGAGAACACCATTGACATTCGGAAACGAGTCTGGCGCAGGCCAGGAGGGGTCCTCGGCGTCGAAGAAATAGTACTTAGGGACATCCCAGGTCGCAATAGAGTAGAGGAGCCAGCCGAGATGCAGGATCCTAATCCGGGCGGTCAGGTCTTTGTCATTTGCAGAGGTAATGTCGATATCAAGCGGCCATATGACCGACTGTCCGAAGTCTGCGAGGTAAACCTTCTCATCTAGGACCAAGATGTTACGAAGGGCGATGTCGTCGATGAAGACCTTGCGGGCATGCACGTGCGCGAAGGAGTCAATCAGACTTGACATTTAGGTACTCTTCACCACATCCTCAGGCTCGGAATAGGTCTCGAGATAGGACTCCAAGTCTCCCTGAGCGAGGGGAAGCTCAATACCATGTGATGATATCCGGTAGTAAGGGATGATCCCTGGATGAGTGCCTAGCCGTTTGTAGACGTTGATCTCGTTCTCGAGGATTTCCTGATTCATCTCGCTGAGGACTTGCGCAGTTGAAAAGGAGCCCGGGTCGTATTTCTTGGCGACTATCACGGCACGGCTGTCTCCGAGATTCAGGATGTACCCTGTCAGACCATTACCGATCAAGGGTAAACCTTGGTAAGGGTCATGGGTAGATGCTGGTAGAGGAGGTTCAGCGCCCTGGGGCTGGGATTGGCTGTTTGGTGGTGCGGGCTGAGTGTTGGAGACCGGCTCCGTTTCGTTTCCCTTGGGGGGGCTGGGAGTATCCTGGACGAATGGATCAGCAGGGATCAAACGAAGATGTTAGTAATATTACCTTTATAGTTGGTGGTGGAGGTGGCCAAGTGTAAAGACCAGGGAGACTCGTTTTGGACGTGGTGAGTGAAAGTGAAAGTGTGATCAAAGTCCATGCAGTTTGGTAAGAAATTGAAGCTAAAGTGGTGGTAATAATATATCCTAAGATATCCTGTGCTGTTCCAGGTACGTATTTCGAGGGGCACCGACACGTCGGTCAGGTGAGCACAGACCGCTTGTTGCGATCTAAACAATCCATCCCCCATTTTGATACCATCCCTGCCATGTGTCAGCGAGCAAAATGGATTCTGCGAGGGGGGGAGAAGCGGTCCTGCGATTGCAAAGGGCGTTGTCCGATCTGCAACCACTTCGAAGAACCGTGCAGATTGCTTGAAAGACAAGAAAACCGTGATGCCATGGGACAGTCTCTCACAAACATTTCAAGATGCGATCACTCTAATTTCGAAGCTCGGCATACAGTATATCTGGATAGACTCACTGTGCATCATTCAGGATGACCGCCAAGATGGCTTCAGTCTATCGCAACGGCCACTTTACGATCGCTGCCACGCATGCAAGAAACGGCAGCGGGGGCTTGTTTCGATCGACCGCTGATGTCGAGGTCCGGGCTGGTATTCAAGCGGGGAAGGCCTTTGTCTGTTCTTCAGAGAGACCATCGCTCATCACATCACCATAAGTGGCGGCGATCACGATGACAATAAGGACAATGATCCTAATCAGGCCTACAGTGACCATCATCCACCTATACCACGAGACTTTCCTCTACTTTTCCGCGCCTGGGTTTTCCAAGAGCGGATGTTTTCCACCCGCGTCCTTCATTTTGGGCGCCATGACCTATTCTTTGAATGCAGGTCTGGGATGCACTGCGAGTGCGGTCTTATTTGCGAGGACACAAGGCACATGGCAAAGGCTGAGCTTGCCGCTATCTTGGAGTCCGAAAGCTGTGGCCATGACACAAAAGTCCGATCAGGTAGCCTGCCACCTCATTACTACTGTGCAGCTTTGTGGCGAACGATGGTCACATTCTATACGGCGCTCCGCGATCGACTCCCCCGCCCTGGGAGGTCTGGCCCGAGATCTGAGCCCGCACAGACAGTCCCGGTACCTGGCTGGATACTGGGAAGACTCTCTAAACGACGACCTCATATGGACGGACAGTCGAGGTTGAGTCTCCGTCGGGCAGACCGTACCCCTTGAACGCCCCGACCTGGTCCTGGGCCAGCGTGGCCACCGAAGCGACATTCTGGGCCTTCCTATGGTCCAAGGACAAGCTCCGCATCGACCCGCGCTGGCCGTTCCGGCACTTTAGTACCGTGGTGCGGTGCAAAGTCCAGCCTGCGGCGGTCGACGAATACGGGTCCGTAGCACATGGTTCTCTAACGATTTCTGGTTTGGCGATGGAGGGGGTGCTGGAATTGAACTCGATAGACCCTCGCACACCGCACCTAAGGGTGTATTACATCGTATTCCCCCATGTTCGCAAGAGGATTGATCCGGACTATGCTCTTGCTCGAGACGAAGCTGGGAACAAGTCTTCTATGTCTGAAGATGAGCAGCATTCACCACTGGTGGACCGCTGGCCAGAGCTTAATCTCCCTCGTCTTGAGGGAATCACATTCCCATCCTGGCTGCTTTGAGCGTGTCGGAACTATGGTTATGAGAAGAAAAGACGCTATGTAGACCCCTTCGGTGGTGTTTTTGAGCATGCATCCCCCCGGACCATAATTATAATATAGCTATGCTGGATGGAAGCGATAAAAGCAACAAGTTTATGAAGTATCTGGTGTATACGGAGTATCTGAGACTCGAATTACTCGATTTCGGCTGCTCAACTGAATTTACCTTGACAAAGACGCATGCATGCAGGTCAACAAGGTGAGTAGGTGGGATATTTGACCAGTCTGTCCTGGGTAAGCGTTCGTTCGCGCTTCCTATGTACAGGAGGTTCTACCGAGAATTACTTATTCGTATAGTGAAGCCAGCCATACTTGGATATATTCTAGTACCTGTACAAACAGTGCCCCGTGGCTTTCATGAGTTATACGCGCTGTTTGTTGACGTGTTAGAGCTCGCCTTTTGTAAACTCAATCGTCTCTAGTATTAAACTGCTGGATATGGTAGAGGAGCCGGTATGGTAGCAAATTTTACCCCCTGGATTTGAACCAGCACGTATGGCCTAGTATGATGCAGCAGTATATGCCTGCACGGGCATATGGTGCAGGAATTGGGGTTGCTATAACATGATAGAAAGGTATAAGGGTATACTGCTGCTATTGTTAACATGTAATGGAAAGGAGTAAATTGAAGCCTATTGCTTTCCTCTATCTGTCTAACAATATCCACAGACTGTATAATAAACAACCCCCAAGTTTACAGCATAGCATGTGCATAAAAAGAAAACCCTTAAAGAACGACAAACAACCAGTCCCAATACCTCACGCATCACCGATGCCACGGCTTCCTCCTCGTCTCCCGAATCCTCGCATGCGCAAACTGCCCCGTCCTCCCCCTCCGCGCAGCCTTCACCAAGCTATCACGCTCATCCCTCCTCAACTTGACCGCCGTCTCTTCGTCCTCCGTCGAGCTCAAGTCCGTATCATCTTGTTCAGTTTCTGAAAGCAACGACTCAATCGAATCCGTGCTGCTCCTTCTAACCCTTAAATCCGGTCCCGCGGCCGGCTCACTCAGACTTAGATTCCGGATCCCACGCCAAACACTGCCACTCGGCTCGGGACTCGGCGCGCCGCTGCGGCAGAATGCAGGTAGAAGCTCGAGCATACTAGCATCATACCGCTCTCTTTCGTTATATGGAGTCCGGGAAATGCCGCGGGGGAGAAGTTTTGATTTTGATTCAGGGTTTGGTGTCGCCCGAGACGCAGCAATTGCATTCTTCTGGAGAAGCCCTAGTCCGGAACTTGGTTTGGGGCTTGGTGTAGCTAGACGCAATGTAGCCCGAGACGCAGCGACCGCGTTCTCCTGTAGAAGCCCTAATTCAGGACTCGGCGTCGTGCTGCGATCAAACGCCGGTCCTAGATCGAGGGTGCTGATTTCGCTATCGCTGAGGAGGTCTCTTGGTTCGAGAGAGGGGCTCAGGCTAAGGGTTTTCAAAAACGGCGCTGAGAAAGGGGTTGGGACGCGGAGTTGCCTGTTTGCGGTTGCTGCTGTTCTGGTTGATGCTGATGCCGATGCCGATAGCGGTAGTGAGGGTGGGGGGAGTGGTGGTGAGAGGATCAAGAGGTCGTTGGCTTCCTCCGGTGATGGGGAGACAGTGAAAATTGTTGGGATTGCCGGTGGACTGGTAGAGGGTAGATTGAATTCTGTGGTGGGGAGGATCGGGGTTGGTTGGGCTAGTAGGGGGGGTGTGTGCGGGGGTGTTGGAAGAGCCATGTTGATTTGGGAATGAAATGAATGTTGGTAGAGATAGTGAATGAATGGCGGTGGTTGGGTTGATGCTTTGAGATGCTGAATGCTGGGTGCTTGAGTGATACTGAAGGCATTGGGAGGGACATGCGGAAGGGACACGCATCCGTAATAGGAAGGAGGGTCTGTCTACCTAGGTAGGTACCTACCTAACTGGAGGTCAGGTGCCCGACTTCTCACGACCGCAAGGTGAAGGTTAAGATTCTAACTAGTATTGCAATAAATATGCCTGGAGAGTAAGAAGAGGCTCTTGTAGAGTATCCTCCCCTTAGCATAGGTCTAGCAGTGGGGTGCCTGAAGATCTGGAAAGAGCAATAAGAACGGGTTAAGTGCCCTGTAGGGCAGTAGGTAGCAATAGTGTCTCTTCCTATATTAGTACTAGTACGATATAAAAAACAACTTACGTCTTACACTACAATCTACAACTGCTACAAGAACAAATTGGGAAGATCAGTCAAATCTATTCGCGGCCTCTATCTAGACCACCCACCCATCTCACCACCCCCTATACACAAACACCACCTGCAACCGCACCCCGCTCGCTGTGCCCCCTAGTTATGTATGTCGAGCACAGATCATATCACCCCCGGCAAGTCATTCTGCTCTAGAAGACCGCCACAGAAAAAGCTTTTAGGAAATCATCATGCAGGGCGAGATTTAATGGAAATAGAAGAAAGAAAAAAAGGAACAAGAAGTCAAGCAGACACCGGAATGAAAAACGAAGCGTGATGTGTGATATATGTGGTACCGTCTGTGCATCCATCCATCCATCCATCATAAAACGTGAAGCAATGCAGTGCAAGGACGCCAGCTAGGATATCCTAGGGTGAGCTTGCGAAATAATACCTGACACCTGCGGTCACCGGATCAGGCCGTCTAAGAGTTCGTTTGCACATCCAAAATTCGTGAGGCGAAAAGAAAGAGTATGGGAAGAAGGGTTTAATCGGAGACAATGCGGTCGTCGTCTGCTACATGCAGTTCCACCACGGGAAGTTCGTCGTCGTCGTCGTCTGCATCCGGGGGCGCGAGCTCAGGGAGAGTCTCTTCCATAGGCGTCCCTGGGTAATGCTGTCCTTGGAAAGGCGGACTATCTATGAAAGAAGCCATGCGCAAGTCGGAGTCGCTAATGTCGCCTCCGCCAACGGCCTTGTCGCTGGCGGTGTCGTCGAGCAGATCATCGTCAGAGATGGATCCCGGGAGCTCTGTCATCTGTAGAACGGGATGAGCATCGGCGCGACTGAACGACCAGGAGGGCGGAGTGTGGGGGCGAAGCGTGCTGTCCAGGCCGTCATGACCGTATGTGTCTTCGTAGTAGTTCATACCTTCCGTGCCGCCGAGGCTGCGCTCTCCGTACGAGAGGTTGTTGGAGTACTCTGGGGGGCTGTCCTCATCCCTGCTCTTCTGTGTTCCGATTCGCAAACCACCATCTCCCGACTGGTGAACTGCTCCGACTCCGGCTAAGGCGCTCGACGACCCATTGCGGGAGGAGCCGCCGAGACGCCGGCCTTCCCCCGACGGAGACGGCCCTCGCGACTCCCCGGAGTCGGAGTCACTGCTTCCTGGCCGAGTCGACGATTCCGTGATCTCCTCCAGGATTTTGCCGCCGAGCGGGCGCTCTGACCGACGGCGGTAGAACAGCAGGTATGCGGAAGATGTAACAGCATTCTGAGGGTCAATGGGCCGTGACACAGAAGAATCTAGACAGTTAGCAATCAGCTTCCCGTGTAGGACAAGGTAGCTTACCGTTGTATTCGTTCCACTGCCCCGTCATAAAGTTCTTCGCATATGCCGTGTAATGTCCTCCTCCGAGACCGCCGTAGTGGTTGTCCACCGCAAACAGATCATATATCAAGCTCTTCCCATCCTCAGGGGCCTCCACTCGGCCGGTCAAATCGAGACCCTCGGTGGGGAAGTCGACCATGATGTCTAGCTTGTCGCGGAAGCCACGGCTGGCGCTGAACCTCTTCAAGTGCATGACAAGGATGTCTGGCGTCTTCCACAATTCAAACTTCTTGCTAGCACGGCGATGCTCTTTACAGCGCGGACAATACCACGCGTCGTTCTCGGAAAGAATCTCCTCCTTGTTGAACTCGTCCAGGCACTCGTACAATGTGACGCCCTTCTTCTTACGCTTATTGCGTAGCATGCGCTTGTTCGCTAGCTCCGGATCCGGCATACGCTCGATCGACTGCCAAGTGGAAGCTCCACGGACGCCGTTGGGGTCTTTGGGATCGCCGCCGAACAGAGCCTCGTACATGTCGTCATTCCAGTCCAAGACAATGGCCTCACCAGGGGCGATTAGAGGACGTTGTGGTTCAGGCTTCGGCGTCGCCTTACGCTCGTGGGTAGTGAACATGTCAATTTCATCGTCTGATTCCTCCTCGGCGTTGTCGTCCGCTGTCTCTTCCTTCGCGGTCGGCTGTACTTGAATGCGCCCGATCATCTTGGGGTACTCCTTGTTCTCATCGACCGAAGAAAAGCCAAGAGGGACAGCCTCATTTGTTCGCGCAATCTTGATCTCGAAAAGGCTGTGGAACTTGGCGGGAAGGGAGCTTTGTGGGACAGGGGCGGGAGCAGGCTCCTCTGAGTCGTCTGTTTGATCAGAGGCATCGCGCATGGACACATCCACCATCCCTTCCTCGCCGTCAACAGATGTGGTTTTGATTTTCGAATCGCCCGACTCGGCATCGGCTTCATTCATGATAACGGTATCCGAGTCTTCTGCTGTTTCTTCCTCCGCCACTTCTTCATTGAGCAGGTCCATGGTCGTCATTGTTGCAACCTCGGCAAGAACCTTGCGCAGAATACTGTCGTAGTCTGTTGCCTCCTCCCTGTTGATGACAACATACGAAGGAACACCAAAGAATGAGCGTTGCTGCCGGAAGTTTCGCTGTTGCCGCTCAGTTCGGTTGAAGATGGAGATGATCATGCGATCAGCCTTGGGAGAGTCAAAGTTGGGTACTTCCTCGTAGCTCGCTCGACTAAACGAGAGGTAGCTGCTCTTTGTGGGCTTGTCGGGGTTGTAGTTTGTCGGCACAGACTCCACCTCGAAGATGCCAATATCATCATTGTCTCCGATTTGACACTCCGCGATTGAAGTGGTATTATCAAACATCTTGTAGAATTTGTGCTTGTAAATCTCCGACATGATCAAGCGCTCAGCATCAGAGCCCGCTTTCTTAGCAATCAATTCCTTGAGCGCCTTGACGCTCGAGTTCTTGTCGATCTCCACATCGATGATGATCGGCTTCTTGTGTAGAGGGAAGTAAAAGATCGACTTGCTCCAGAGGTTTTCAATTGGGAGTTGGAGAGTGAGGTTATTGAATGGGTCGAAGATGATGCTGACTTTGTCGCAGACCGGGCAAACAAGAGTCGACTTGTACATACCGGCAAACAAGTCAGTAATGACGGAGTCATTGCGAGCTTTGTAAATGTCCCAACATTTGTCGGCAAACTCTTCCAGTGCTTTCTTGTCATGCACCATTTCATCTGTAGAGTCGGGCTTCTCAATGTACGGCTTCTTCTGGATCCTGTTCAGGTCCTCTTGCAGCCCATCAAGGAGGAAGAGGAGGAATTCTTGTGAGTCTTGCTGTCCGTAACCGGAGAACGCAGGCCCGTAGCGACCAATAGTGTTCTTTAGCTGTCTCGGCGCAAACGAAGACGACCCTGCCTCATCAAACATCTGACGCAGCAGATTCGCATATGCTTTGGCTACATCGCCATTATGGGCCAATGGGTTGCTGGGGTTGAGATCCTTCTTGTAGACATCGTCTTCTCAAGTCAGCATCAATCAGCCACAAATAATGGACACTTACTCAGGAAATAGTACGTCAGCTCCTCTACACTACGAACACACTGCAAAGCAGAATTCATGTAGCAAGTATTGCCAAGGTTGCTCAGACCAGTGTTACCGCGCGGCTTGCCGTCCTTGCGCCCTCTCCGGACAGGCTCTGAGACAGGTGACGACCGTCCACTGTTGGCTGGGCTCTTAGTCTTCAGCTTCGAGGGGACATTGGTTTTCATATTGTTGGTCGGCACGCCCAGGCGGTTCAGGGCTTGCTTCGACAGCTCAGATACCCATTCGGCATTGCTGTCTTGTGCAGCTTCTTCAAGAACGAGGATACCGCTCTCAGCGAGCCCAGCAAGATCCAGCGACATTTTACCATTGTACTTCGCGTTGAATGTTTGGTCCTTGGCATCTATTAGCTCCCTTTGCGAGCCCTCAGAGAGGGACAGAAAAGTGTTGACGTCGATAACGTAGTTGCTGCCGCCACTGGAGACAAGCGGCGAGAATGGCGCTGGCGAAGCGCTACGAGAAGCGGCTGGGGTGATAGTAGTAGACGCAGCAGCGCTCCCTAAGCCCCCTAGGATCCTCCAAACACGGACTCTGCCTAGTGCATCGGCATTTACTAGCTTTTTCGCGCGACGCAAGAAGTCTTGGAAGTTGGAGTGGCGACTGGCAAGGATCTTGGGCGGCGGCTCAACGAGACCCTTGACAGCAGCTTGAACGATTGCAGAGTTCGGTTGAGGCAGCCTCAAGATGGTGTAGATTGGAGGATTAATCTCGTATTGAATGTTATCGGTATCGCCTGCGGAGTTTGTGTTGTGTGCATAGCGTACGATGGCCGGAGACTGCTCGGCGAGGCCGTACCATTCCATGATGAGATCCCAGCCTTCTTCGGGTATGATTTCGAAATCTTCACCCAGCACTAATCCCGGACGTATGGGAATGAACGGCTGCTCCTTCTCGTCCTTGAGTCCGGTGTTGACCGGGTCGGTGACAAGAACGAGATCCGAGTTGTCAACGGGACCGATCTCGCCCTCTGCAGCCGTCTTGTCAATCTTATCCGCATGTGTAGAGCTCCGTGCAAGAACTCGCTTCAACCACGACGACGAAACAATATAACCCTTTTGGCCGTCCTGCATCGGTTGCATCATGGATCGCGTCACTCTAGCGACCTGGTCATCGTAGGAAGGGCGCTCATGAGATGTCATTTCTGGTTCGGTCTTGGTGTCTTCCTGGGTTTCGGCGACAGGAGCGGTATAGGTGGACATGCTGGACGGCGTTTGGTAAGCGTTGTCGGATGCAGAGTTTCCATCATTCTCAGGCGAATCATCCTCCGAGCCCGTCGTATCCATTTGATCGGCGGGTCGGGAACGCCCTGCAGCATTCTTTTCTGTCGGCTCCTGCTTCATCTCGACATCCTGCTCAGCCTCGGGCGCTGCTCGTTTCGTACTGGGCGAGGCTGACCGATCTTCGCGCCCGGGCGGTGGGACGCTGCCATCTTTCTTTTCGGTATCGGACATGTCGGTCGCGGTGTCACTAGCGATGCTCAGGCCCGCACAGGCGGCCGAGGCAAACTCGGTTGTACTCGTGGGTGAATCCGGGGTGGGCAACCGGGCGGTGTTCGACTGACCCAAAACTTCGTCTTGGAGGTGGGCGGGAATGTAGCGTGGCGGCGGGGAGGCTGAGGAGCTTTCACTGCGGTTCGAGCCGGAGGGAGGAGAAGGACGAGATCTCGAGGGGGAGCGAGGAGAATCGGAAGCGTGACGTCTTCCGACCTGCGAGGCCGGACCTGGTCTGCGAGTCTCCGCTACCTTGCGGCGCTTTGTGGAAGACGTCGTGAAGCGAGCCGCGCGCGTGGCAGCTCTAGGTAACACGGTGGATGTGTAATGGAGGCAGAACAAAGGCGGATAGTGGCAGGACTAGGAGAGAGCCTCAAGACACACAAAGAAAAGAAAAGAATATTAATGAGGGGACGTCTTGGGGTAGAGAGTGAGAACTGCAAAATTGAAACCTTCGTTATGGATCCAAGAACTGCCGTGGAGTGGAAGGCGGTCTGGCTGACTGATCCAGATTTTTACGATTCTTCATCAACAGCTCATTTGCAGCGCTTGTATTTCAAACCCCTGGTAGCAATTATCTAGCCAAACCCGAGAGCTCGGCAATATCCTAAGGCTGTCTACTAACTTCGTCCGCATCGGACCTGACCCTCCATCTGTCGGTACTACTAGCTGACTCTCCACTGACGTGGGGTTCTTTCATCTCCAACTCTTTCTTCATCTACTCCGTAACGAACTAACTGCCTTTTAAATCTCCTTTTAAATCCATGAAATGTCTTTCTTATCGTCATCTCTCCTGAAACTGCTTGACTTACCAAAACACAAAAAGCAAGATGCAAACGGTCAACGTTCCAGAAACACAAAGCAACACACCAGCTCCAACTTCCCCACTCACTGCATCCTTTGAATCTCTTTATATACATCGCTGTCGCCGAGAAGATAATCAACATCCGCCCGACACCCAAACTGCGGGTCTTCCTTTCGATGTGTCGCAGCCACCTGGGCAAGATTCTTGAAAGATCGCAACAATATATTGCATTCCTCGCAGAGCAGCAGTCCACATCCAGGGACGGACTGTGCTGATTCAGGTGACTTTGCTTGTCCGGTGAGAGGCTGTGTTGCGCACCGGAAGAAGGCCGGCGAAGGACAAACCGAACACCAGTCGTTTTTCTTGACCCGTTTTCCCGCTGTCGCGATCAAGCTGTCGTCTGCAGCTTTATGATCGAACACCATGGGGTTCAGCCCGCCGTGTGGACTGATTCGATGGCCGGGGCAATCAACGATAGACATAAATGCCAGGCGGCAGCGGAGACACATTCGGCTCGGGGGGTCATCTGCCAGTCCTATGATGCCGTATGCCCAGTCATCACACCAAGGACAGGACTTTGGGTTGGATGCTTTGCCGCCCGTGGGTGGAACCGCTGTTCGAGGTAGATCAAGGTTCGAGGTTTTATTATCAGTGGTGGATTTAGGTATATCCTGCATCTCCGTGTCTTTCGATACAGTCGCGTCCTTTTCCGCATCCTTGCCATCGTCAAGCTGTTGATCCAATCCCGCTGGTCCAGCATCCTGAGCATGCACCTCCACTTCACCGGCCACCGTACCGGCATTTGCAGAAGGTACACCTAGGCCACAGCGCTCTTCAAGCCTAGTAGTTTTGCCATCCAAGGTTTCAACCTTTGGAGGGGCATTTGTTGCCTCTTGAGCCTGTCCCTCAACTGTCATATCAGTCTTCGCGACGTCAGCTTCCACTCGGACCTGCGACTGGACTTCAAGCGCTCCTGGTTGTTGCATGTTCCCCCCAGTTTGTGGACATAGATCCGCCTCTTGCGCGGTATTGGACTCCCCGACTTGGTCATTAAGGTCGCCAGTGCCTTCAGCCTTGTTGCATTCCGATCCAACCTCAAGAGACATCTGCAACGGCTTCTTGTCCCCATCAATCCCCATCCCATTCACCACCTGCCGATCCCCATCGCCCATATCAACCATATCCATAGAGAAAGTATCCAGAAACGAATCATCAACTTTCAGTTCCTTCCTCTCAGACTCCTGCAAAGGAGGCGACTTGCTCCGTTTCACTACCGGCCCAGTCCCATCCTCGTCGCCCGGGGTACTTGTCCTCTTGCGCTTTGTATCCGCTGGCCGTTTCTTACTCTCAGGAGGCTCGTATGTCTCACTTTCATCCTCATCTCTCCAGGTTGTCATGGTATGCTGGCTCATGTTTCGCTTGCGCAGCTGGTATCGCTCTGTTTGTTGGATTTGCTTGATGAGGGCGTCTGAGGGGTCGGTGTTTGCGTCGTCGATGAAGAGTTTTTTGGCTTCTTCGAGGTCGGCTAGGGTAAAGGGCATAGTATGACCGGAGCAACGAGTAGGAGGGATAGAAGGTCGTAGATTCTCGTAGGTGGTTTGTATCTGAGTGAGGTAGATTCCTGGTAGGTCGGTCGACGGCGTGAGTACGGGTCACTAAACCTTCAACCTTCAACCTTCAACGAGATCAAGGTTAGCTTGGATCGGGATCAGAGTGCTATGTAAATGGGAGGTGGCGCGAGGCTGCATCACTCGCATGAAGCTAAGGGGGACGTTCGCGCCGTGCTGGGAGCTCGAGTGTGTATTCGTAGAGAAGCCGGATTGGTTGCGCTGGATAGAGGGAACGGGCGATGAGCTTGAGGAATAACAGGCAGGTCGCGCGCCGGTCGTGGAGATGAGAGAGAGGGAGAAAGATAGTGAGAGAGAGAGAGCTAGATTAAGATAAGGGCGAATGGGAGGTGGAGGTAGGTTGAGGAGAGGAGAAGTGAGGCCAACTGTTCCGGGAAGTGATCTCAAAGATGTCTAGACCAGAGACACCAAGTGAGGCGAGAGGACCTCAACGCAGCTCGAGCGCCAAGTAATAAAAGAAGAGAAAGACCATCATCAGCACCCCATGCAAGAGACAATGTAAGAGCCGAGTAGAAGAAGACCAGGTGCTACCTAGATCGAGATAGACAGACGGACAGCCCTAGACTCAGCGCTCTACCGCTGAACCAACCTGCTTCTCTCTTTCGCAAACTCCCTTTTCCTCGGATCTCTCATCCAACATATCTCAACATGAGCGTAGATCAGACCAGAATCCCTGCAATTGTACTCGTAAGCAAACATGGATCTGATGCTCACTCGCAGGCAAAATATCGCGTCGCAGCCACAGATCGAGCGTTGTCTTCTTGGGGTGGAGACTAAGATAGAAAAAAGACCGTCCATAAAATGTTAGCACAAGCAGTATAAGCCAGAACGTTTGCTCAAGCTACACCGAACAATTATCTATCATCGATGCCATCCGCCAGGAAGACAGCAACCGTTTGCTGAGACCTTTTACCGTGCAATCCATTGGACGTCCTGCCGCCGTCGTTCTCTGTGACCACTATGGAAGCATAAGGTACGAAGTGAAATATCCGGAGATGATATCATAGCTTTACCCAAAAACCTATAAGAAGATAACTTTCTGCTTGTGCTCCGTTCCCATAAAAACACACCTAGATATCCGCCAATATACCCAGACCAATTCCAATCATCCACCACATACCTCCATGCCAGCAGACAGGTACAAATTTCAAGTCCAGATCCTCACTCAGTACATGGATCTGCAAATCTAACACACCTTCCAGCTCGCCCCCAAACAAGTCCTCAAAATAGCACACACCTCGTCATTCTTCAACGGCTCGAGTTTTTCCACGCACGACAAGCTACACACATCACGATAGGCAGCCGCTTTCGAACCTCCCGAGTCCGCAAGGAAAGTGGCAATGACCAAGATAAGAAAGAGGGTGCAGAGCCCTATGAAGATCATAACGCCGACCCAGTCGACGGTTGAAAACGGGCGATCCTTTCGATTGTTTCGAGCCAGGGGCGTCCTAGCATCAAAGGGCGCTGTTAGTTTGATACAATATTCTTGCAGAGCCTCAGGGGGTAGGGATGTGGGTTGGCAACGAGTAGAGAGACGGACCTTTGGTTTCTCGTGGTGTTTCTGGCAGTGGCCCAGACGCGAGAGGCTGGTATATTGTTCCAACCATGATGGGTGTGTCTTAGAAATATCTTTGATATCTCGAACCTTGATATTGTTTAAGATGGTGGAGATAGCAGATACGGTAGCAGCTGGGTAGCACAAGCGCAGTAGAGTAGGATAGAGACAGCAAGAGAGCGATGAATTTCAACAGAGAGATGGGCCCTTGGATTCTGTAAGTTTTCTTAAATGACTGGAAGAGAAAAAAGATGAGGAAATGTTTAACCTGGCTCATCCTCACGCACCGGAATCATTCCTTGCACTTTGATCGGAAATGCTATTCATTAGGGCTGGCTACCTACCTAAGCACACCCAGTTCCCTAAATAAGCCCTCAGAATCACACAGGAATCCTCATTCCTCAACGCCGCGAGTATCGCACTGCATCTACTTGCTCACTCTACGTAATCACAGGTACAAGTTCAACTCTACTGCGGATTTTGCTTCAATCTCCATGGGCGGTCGAACAACCACTCTTCCCCAAATAAGCCTTCAGAATGACACAAACATCCTCAATCTCCAGCGCCGCGAGCTTCTTCACGCACGAGTCACCGCACGTATCACCATAGGTAGTTGAACTAAATGTAGCAGCCCGGCAGATAATACAAATTATGACGATAGCCGTGGTGCAGAAGATAACACAGTACCAGTAATGCGACGGATCGAGATACGCGATCTTTCGGATGAATTCGAACCTGGTTTCTAGTGGGAGAACTGGTACTGTCAGTACTGTGCGTCTATAAAGGTTTAAGAGATATGATCTGATATGATGTGTTATAATAGGGTAAAGAGTAGAGAGAAGGGACAGACCTTTGGTTTTAGTTTCGGGCATGGTGCTCGTGGTCGTAGTTGTTGTCCAGGTGGCCTTTTTTGGTGTCATCGGCATGGATAGGAGTAGGAGTAAGAGTACGAGGGCAAAGGATATGATGGCAGGTCGCTACCGAAGCGAGGTATAGTAGGCAAAGAGAAGGCAAAGTGGATTGGTAAGAGATGAAGACAGCAAGGAGAGGGTAGATATAGGAGAAGAAGAAGAATCTCAATTAGATGGATTGCGTCTGCCTACGCTTTGACTTTGACCTCATATGTTCTCTTGCCCGGAATCATCCCGTCTACGTAGGTTCCAATAAGTTACTGCGCCAGCCAGTGGACAGCTACATCCAATTTCGAGCATTCCACGCCTACGACACTCAGCACGAGACATTAATTAGAAAGTGGCTGTTTTCCTGAGTCCAGGATATTCGTTGTTGACTATATCGAACATGGCTTTAAATAAAGCATCAGGTGGTTGACTGTGCAGTGTACAGAAAATAAAAGGTAGGACATAGTCACATTACGCTGTAGGAGTATGAGAGTAGTAAGGTACCGGGATAACTGTGGTCTCAATCCGTATAGAGCCGGACTAGCCATTTCCATAATGGGCCTGGCCTGTGCATGGTTCGGTAAACCATTTAGTAACAGAAAAGGCTCTTCGCTACGATTGATAGGAGGCCAACATGGAAGTAATGTAATTGAAATGGAGTCATCAACTCGCAAGAGCTAGAAGAATCTCACGCCGTGAGCCGCACGACCCTGTAGCAAAAGACGCTGAGGTAACGGCAGGAAGAAATAAAATCGGATGGAGTTGACCGCAGAACAAATAAAAGGGAGGTCGAATATACCTCCAGAGCAAACAGAAAACGGTAGAAACTAGAAGTATTCAGCATATTACGCTTGTGAATGTGAGATCGCCCCATCTAGATCCAATATAGTATGAACGAAATGAAGCTTAATATCCGTAGAGAGCCCTCAACTCCTCAAGAAGAGCTTCCACCATCATCTCTAGCTGCCGAACCTGCCGTTCTCGAACCCTCTGCTTTTCAGGCAACGCCAGCATCACAGTAATGCTATAAACTACCGACAGAATTACAAGCCACTGTAAAGTTTGCTCGAAAAGAAGTTTCAGCACTTCTTCGAGCCGAAAGGGTTCTGAATCTGGTGTTTGAGGTTATGGTTAGCTATGCGGACAGTAGAGACTAGGTGGCGCAATGCAAAGAGGAAAGTGACGAACCTTGCGATGAAGATGGCACGGGGGTTGGCTCTTCGGCGTCTAGAAATCTTTCCTCATGTTGCGAGTTTGGGTCCGCGTCTTGAGTACCTGTAGAGGCCAGAGACTGTTGATCGTTGTCTAGCTCGCTGTCTGTCTCTTCGGGGGATGAGGGTAGAGAAACGCCTTGACGCCTGTTAGTGAATAGAGGCTGAGACCGGAAGAAGATAGAAGCCATACCATCCTGCTCCATATCATCCCACTCTGAGAAATTAGAGAACTTAGAGAACTCATCGCTGGAGGGAGTGAGGCATTCTGGGGTGGAGGATCGGGAGTCCATAGTGGCGGTAGTGATAGTGGTGGGAGATGAAATGGATGAAGCTCACAATGGCGGCCAGAGAGTGTCTTGAGATTGTGTCTAGCGGATGAGAGAAGAAACGAGACATGCTACCCAGGTAGCAGCCTTGAGAATAGTATTACGTAGTCACACCAGAGACCTTATGGCTCGGAAATGTCTCCCGACGTTATATCTTACCATCGAAAAACCTAGTAGGCAGATGCAGAAACCGCCACTTTTGGACTTGGATTTGAGAATTCCTGTCTTTTAGTTCACTAATAGCCCAGCGTGGTGAGTATATCTTAGCGTTTTTATCAAGCTTCTTATTCCTAGTATTCGCTCAAGCTTGCTCGTCACCGGATAGCTCTATCGGGGATGATGATTATTGTAAAGGCCATGGGCGTGATCCTCTGCATGATATAGGTCTCGGATTAGAAGTGTTCGAAGTTGAGTTTCCTGCACATATTGAAAGTTATGTTCCGGGCAGGCTGCACCTGAAGCTCAACGCTTAACCAATCGAGTTGCAAAGTGTGTATGAAGTGTTGTATACAGGGCCATCCTATGTTCTGGCAGTTTACAGCTGCAAGATGACTACTTGATGCAAAACAGTCCGCAATTTAGATATTCCACCCCCGAGTATTCGACCATTATTTGTAGTCAAGTCATCTCAAGACAACCTCCGACCTTCCACTCTAGTACACTAACTTTATACATGAAGAACAAATCAACCCTATGCCTTGGCATTATCAATGACAACTGTTATCAGAAGAGCCACCGCCCCATTAGCAGCTCTAAAGCATCGCCCGTGGCCGTTGTCAACAGCGGTCGCACCTCATCTGGACACGAAGCAGCTCATCGAGGAGGAAAATACGCCATACTATGATCCAAGACTCTTCTACCCGGCTTGTTTAGGAGATGTGCTCAACAGCAGATACCAGCTTGCGGCGAAGCTTGGCTACGGAACGAATTCAACCGTTTGGCTTGCTCGGGACCTCAACCAGTTTGTGCACCCAAGACCTTCAGGTATAACCAAATGCCAGCCTTCCGCGTAGGAGGGGTACTGCTGAAGCAGAGCAGGATACTCTCCGACTTATCTCGGAGACAAATCCACAGCACAAAGGTTATCCCTTCGTCAGACATCTTCTTGATTCTTTTCACCTACAGCATGAATCAAAAAAATGCCTTGTCCTTGTTTTTGAGCCCTTACGCGAGCCCCTTTGGCTATACAGACAGAGGTTCATTGGAGATACGATACCTTCAGATGTACTGAAGATCATGCTTCAAATGATTCTCCACGGTCTTGATTACCTCCACACAGGGTGCCATATCATTCATCCTGGTTCGTCGGAGCTTCTTGACTTCTATTATACAAGGCGGCCAGCTAATTGATACCAGATCTAAAGCCAGATAACATAATGGTCCAACTAGAAGATCCGTCCATCCTAGAAGAATCTGCAAAAAACGAATACCAAAACCCCCTCCCACAGAAAAATCACCCAGACGGCCGCACGATATACCTCTCCCGAAACAACTATGGTTTACCTCGCAATACAACAGGGATCATCCAAATCACAGATTTCGATCTTTCCGTTTCTGGTGACAACCCGAATGTTGGGTGTATTCAAGCGGAAATTCACCGTGCGCCAGAGGTTATCCTAGATGCTGGCTATTCGTATAGTGCTGACATATGGAACTTGGGCGTCATGGTAGGTTTTATCTGGCTTTGATAGTACCTTGCTAACGTCTGATACCCAGTTATGGGATGTCCTTGAAGGTAGAAAGCTTTTCAAAGATATAGATCCTCTGCATGTTCAGGAGTATAATGAGTTAGGCCATCTTGCATGCATAACTGAATTGCTAGGTGATCCTCCGAAGGAGCTCTTGGACAAGGGGAGGAGGACATCACGATTTTGTACCGGTCAGGGTATGTGCCTCTACCTTTGCGCCTAGTAATTGCACTTGGCTGATAAATCACAGGGATCTTTAAAGGCCCAACGGTCGACCCAACAACCTTCAATTTCGAGAACTTGTTGAACAATGTCAAAGGCGAGAACAAGAGGATGTTCATTGAGTTTGTCAAAAGGATGATGAAATGGCGCCCCGAGGAACGAAGTATAGCAAGAGAATTGCTGCAAGCTCCTTGGCTGTATGCCGAGTTTGAGGAGGATTGATAGGAGGTCGGTTGCGCCTTTGACTCGTTTTCAATGCTCTTGGCGCATAATGATAATTACTGACCTGGTCTTCGATGCACGTAGTGCAATCAATTGATATCTACGCAACTTCATACTACTTGCGGATTGAACAAGATTGTAAAGGCTACGCGTGGTACATTGCATGTCAGAGTCCTCAGGTTCAAGGCCTCGTAGTTGGGGCTTCTGTAGCTTTACTAGTAAGTCTGGAAGGCTTGTGCATGGTGGAAGCGATCAAAGACGAGCACGGCCTGGCTGATAGTATACCCGAAAACGGGGTTTAGGAGTCTTAACAGGGATATAGAACGATGAGAAATCGAACAACCCGCAAAGAGCAAAACACAACAGAATTGAAGTCCTCAGGAAGATATAGAACGCAGACATCCATCGCAGGGCCCATAGCCATAGCCATAGCTATAGCCCTGCCCACCCGAAATCAGATCCTTCTCTAGCACGTCCCCCCTATCCCCTCAGGCCAAGATAAATGGCGTAGAGGATGCCCGCAAGAAAGCCGATAGTGAATAAAGCATAGACGGTGATGATTAGCCCGATGCACAGTCGTCCTGCACACTTCTTCAGACACGGTGAAGTTATTCGACGGCAGCGGTGGCGTTTTGCTTGGGCCTGGGCTTGAGTTCGAGGTTGAGGTTGAGGTTGAGGTTGAGGTTGAGGTTGGGCTTGAGCTTGAGAACTGTTGGCTTCTTGCAAGTCACCGGTAACTCGTATGGAACTCACCTTGAACGACCGGAGGAGTACCGGACGGCACATCCGCCCTCCCCTCTCTACCAGTCGAGACATTACCGAGTTCAATATCAGTGGTAAGAGGGTCACGGGCGGGGCTATAGGCCGGAGGTGGCTCGGATATGTATACCATTTTAACGCGTATGCAGCTTAGAAATACGGCAACAGGATGGTTCAGGAGTTAGAGGACAGGAGCAGAAGCAGAGCGCAACGCAACGCAGCTTGGGCCGTGACATGGAGGTATGCAGAAGACAATTACAAAGGATCCATCATTGCGCTTCTAGGTAGGTAACGAATGAAGCTTAATGGACGTAAACCTAAGATCCGGAGTTATAATCCGACGACGATGGCGACCAGAACTCCAGGAAAACCCTCCACAGAACAAGAGCCACCAACACGACGCTCATACACAGGAAGATGAATCCGCCTACCATGCCTATCACGTTTACTGTATTCTTGAGGTATTGCATGATGCACCGCCCGGAAGGAAGAGGAATCTGCCGTAATCGGCTGGCGATGGTTGGGGTTTCTGGCGGCGGGGGTGCTGTCGATGATTGCTTAGTTGACCAGAAGATAAAGGCTCGCTTTTGAGATCTGTGGTGGAATATAAGCTTACTCGCAAATCGTACCCTCCGGACAGAAGATAGCCCTGGCGCCTGCTGCCGGCGTGCGCTTGTCCCTTTTCTGGGAAGGACATCGAGTTCGACATCTTCGGCGAATTGGGCAGTCTGGTAGACTACTCTACCCTGTGTCTCACTGCCGTCTGTTTCTGATTCTGAGTCCGAGCCGGGGATGATAGATATCATGTAGTCGTCAGAGTAATGTGCTTGTTCATTGTTGCCCTTGATGAGGGTACTCAGTGTCATGGCGTCCCGCTGATACGGCTGGGTTAGGAATCCTATCCGGAGGGTGCGTAGAATCTGCTTGTTAGAAGCAAATTAGGTAGGCAGCAGACGTAAGGAGAAAGGGTTTGATCGGTCTCTACCTAATGCGCCAGAAAGGAGAGCCCATGACCCCAGAAGGTTGCAGATGACGCGGCACCGGAACCCATCTCCGACGTGACAGCGAGCTAGATGCGGTTGCAATTGATTCCTCGTTCATCATGCATCTCAATTTTTCATCCATCGCGCTGTTTCTCTTCGAGACTGATCTGCCTCATTCTACCTATCCTCTACATCTTCAATCTCGTACGCTACGGAAATCATGTCCACCCGCACACCCCCCTCCTACGAATATATAATATCCATGCCTGAAGACCCATACCAGGACTTGGCCTCCGAGTACGAAGACTCAGTGTACGAAGACGACCTCGAAAAAGGCTATCGTCCTTACCAAACGTCGTCCTCTGCACCTGCAGTCGAAGCCTACAGTCCCAGGCAGAACTACATTCCCCCTCCGCTATCCATCCCGGATGTGGACGTGGAGGTGTGTTTCGAAATCGTCTTTCTCACTTTGATAAGGGCGCTTTTGACGTTATTCTTGCTCATTGTTGCACTTTGTATTATCTGCTTGACGGTTGACTTGGTTAAACGGCTTTTCTAGCCTTGCATTTGGGAGGAGGGTTTGGTGGATGCTGCGAGACTTGCTTGAGTGTTTTGTTTGGGTTGTTTTTCGGCTCACCTGGCTTTTTTTTTTTTTGGCGTTCAGGGCTTGGTATCGTGGGACTGCGGCTGGCGGCGGTTCTAACAAATCTCTATATCTACTTCTTTGAGCCCTGTCTACCTATTTTAGACTCATGCACGGGTTTCAACGTATCGAGAATCCATCTTTATGGTATAGCCGTACCTATCCACCAACATAAGACCACAGAGCTTAGACATAAACCCCCATCACGCTGCGCTAGATATGAGAGTAAGCCCTACTAACTCAGCAAGTGCCAGTATCCAGCAGTAGTAAAACTATCCTATCTATCCTTCACAGATCACCTCCCTTTTCTTTACCCTCAAGCTACCTAAGAGCCAGCAGCTCCAGCCAGCAAACTCTTCACCTCTATATAAAACCCAATAACCAGACAGATGGCTACTCCCAGCAGGAAAATAAAAACGCACATCCATGCCAAGACCACGGCACCTTCAGCGATCGTCTTTTGGATGGTGTGCATGCTCGGCAGCTCTGACAGCTTGGGAAGTCGGGGACGGGGGATGTACCTAAGGATTGACGAGGCCTTTGTCCTCTCTGGGTGGATCGTGGGAAAGGGAGGTTAGCTCGACTGTGATGGGTTGGTTTTGTTAGCTTGGCTGTATGAATTGAATGTCCTTGGACATGGGGGCGGGTACTTTTGGACTCGGAGTCTGAGTCGGATGGCATGTCGGTGGTGTATTCGAATATGGTTGTTCAGTCGGTGAGCATGGTTGCGATGTGCGTCTTGGATGAGCAATGGACTCGGCTGTTTGGGATTGTTGTAGCTTGAGATAGATTTGGGTGCTTGTGCAGGAGAGGGTAACTGTGAGAGAGAGTAGAAAGTAGTAAATGCTCTAGAGGATTTGATTTGAAAAGCTGAGAGAGTGAGTGCGGCGTTGAAGATTCAGAAGGGTGCAAGTATTTGTGGCTGAGCTCTCGTCACCCGGAGGCTTTGTCCGTACCAGTAAGTAAGGATGGACGCCTTGTGCAGCGAGAAAGTATAGCGAAGTCGTCGGCGTCATTGAGCACATTGGAGACGACAGTCATAGCGCGTACCGCGTTCTATCTTTTGGCATTCCTGGGCACGTAGATCCTAGGGATAGTTACATGAAAAGCCGTACTTCTGCTTCAATAGGTTGTGATTCGCATTAATAGAGTAAAGACTAGCTAAATGTCTGAAACGAAGATACGCGCACTAAACAAATAAGAAAGTAAAGGAAGTCTCCATCACCAGCCATATCATAAACCAACCAATCCCAAAACAAAAAAAACAATAAGCCACCCTATCCAATCCGCAGACCAATCCATCAAGGTCCCGAAGAAGTCACAGCGCCCAAATAAAACGGCTTCAACATAAGTTTTACTGCGTGGTAAGCCCCCAGCTCCGCCCATAGCAGCGCAGCCCACTAAGTGATGTCTATTTTCAACCGCTTCTAAGAGCGGAGTGCTACTATTAAAATCTTAAGAGTTGATATAGGTATCTTTCTTAATTAATAACTCTAAGACTGCCTTATAAGTATTTTTTATTATTTAAAAGAATAGAATCTAGTTAAGTATATCCCTAGAATTAATTCTATATTTTATATTAAGTAGGGTTAAAATTTCCTAGAAAAGTTTAAAAGCTATTATTATATAAATACTAATTATTCTAGTTTTACTTTTAAATAATAATTTATTTTTATTATATAATAAGATCTAGTTACTGGCTGAAATTTTTATAATACTTATAAAAAGCTTTATAACCAGGTTTCTAATTTTTAAAAATAAATTATAAGTATAATATCCCTAATTAAGTAATATATATGTGTAAGGACACGCGAACATCCTGCTAGTGCTGACTTAGCCATGGGCTAACTAAGCGTACACTAACTTCAGAATCCTCGTGAAGCGAGATTCTGAACCTTAGCGTTAATCTACACTATTTCCGCGATCCTTAAAAATAGCCCTTATTTCTTTATTAGGTTCCCGAGTCTTGAATACGCTAATTTAACTAAGCTTATAAGAAACTCTTTTTTTATAATTTTAATGTTTTACCCCCGCGAATCAGCCTATTCATAATATTAGAGAAATTAAGAAAATCCTTACAGTTAGCTTAAACCCCTGAGGGAATAGGTTAAGTATCTCTTATAGAATAGGATAGTTCTACTATAAGTACTTCCCTAATAAAGGGGCCTATACCTAGTAAAATTCTTGTTCTTAAATTATAAATAGCTAGCAAGAAACTATTAATTATTAAAAAATAATATATTATAATACTTAAGTATAAGCTTATTACTTATAAATAGCTTGCTAAGCTTAATATACTTAAGTCTTGCAAGTATACTTATTAATTATCTAAAATAATTTATAAGAGCCTTATAAAAAAATATTTACTTAGAGTCTACTTATTATTAAAAAATATACTTTACTTAACTACTAACTATACTAATTACTAGATATTCCGTGACTAGATAAACATACTCGCGAAGATAAACTAGTTTAATAAAGAAAATAAGATAGATTATATAGTATTTTATTTAGATAGTACGCTTACTATCTTATAAGGAAATAAAAGCTCGCGCGAATATTATAAAAAAGATTAGGATAGTCTGTATAACTTCCTTAAGGAGTAACTAGAAAACCCGCAAAATAAACTTTAAAAATTATAGTTTACTATTCTCCGCGCTTGTATAAAGCCTAATAAGAAGACTAAATTTGCGTACCTTAAGTAGTTTAATAAGATAATTAGTAAATTAAGTAAGAATATAAAGGATCCTAAGCTAATTTAGCTTTATATATTTTATAAATTATTACTTTATAAGACTTAACAGCAACTCCGCGAATAGCTAAAAATATTATATATAAAATCTTATAAACATAGCTATTAAGCTTTAACCTCTAATCCGCGCTAGTACTAGTAATAGCTCGCGAAAATTAAATAATAATAGCCCTAGCCCTGTAAGAGGGCAGAATAATAGTTATAAATATAATAATTTTTATTTTCTAAGAAGGTATTTATAAGGGCTACCTAGTAGTCCTGCTAGGAACTAAGATTTATAAAATAAATATTCTAAACTACTTGCTAACTAGGTAAGATCCTATAAAAAAAGGTTTAGGGATTAAAATACTTATTATAAGTACTATAAAAGTAGGTACTAGGTAAGGGATTACCCTGTATAAAAAAAAATTAATCCTTTATATAAGAAAACCTTATTATTTATACTTATACAGAAGATTAAGGGTCTAAGGAGGCCTTAAGTAAGTACTTTTACTAAGCTTCTCCGCGGGAGGTAGCCGCAGTTAGTCCTTTATAAAAATATTTTAGTATTTTTTTTACTAAGTATTTTTACTAAGCTCCTCTACTAGAGGTAACCGCGGTTAATATCTTAGTAAGGAAACCTAAGATCTTACCTACTAGTACTAAGCTATTTATAAAATAAAAATAGCTTCCTACCTTAGTTAAGCTTAGTAATAATATTATTTATATTACGCGAGTATTAGTAGATAATAATAATATAATAAATATTATACTTATAATACTAGCAAAGCAAGCGGGCTAGAAGATATTACTATAACAGGTTTATATATTAATAATAAATAACTAGGAACTCTAGAATAAAAAAGTAGTAAAAGCTAAGATAAAGCTTAAAAATTTTTATAAAATCTAGAAAATCTTTTATAAGCTAGCTATATCCTTGCTAGATATCTCGGAGCCTCTCTTAAGTATTATTTAGATAAAACTCTATAACCTAAAAACTTACTAGGCGGACAGGATCCTAAACTTCTATAATAGTACCCCCTTAAATATTTTTATAATTACTGCGGAAGAAATAAGTACTACTTGTAATTTATTATAGATATAAGTTCTCTAGGTTAATATAATCTAAATAAATAAATTATTAGTAAAAGATATCCCTAAATAATATTATAAATTTATAGATATTTTCTTAGACCATAAATTAAAGAAATTACTTTTATATTATAAAGGAGTTAACTTGTAGATCAAACTAGAAAAAAACAAGAAACTATTATTTAGCCCCTTATATAATTACTCCCCCTATAAAGTACTAGCTATTCGCGAGTATATCTTAATAATATTTATAAAGAGGTAGATCTAATTATCTAAGTTGCCTGCAGGAGCACTATTACTTTATATACTAAAAAAAAATAATAATATTTATATATGCGCGGATTATTATAAGCTAAATACTATTACTATTAAGAACTAGTATCTATTACTATTAATAGACAAGATAATTAGGAGACTTAGTAAGGCTAAGTAGTTTAGTTAATTTAACCTTTATAATATATTTAATTAGATCTATATTACTTGTAAGCACGAGTAAAAAATAGCTTTCTAGATAAAATATAAGTTATATAAATATTATATAATACTATTTAGTTTAACAAACACCCTTGTAGTATTCTAAGGATTCGCGAACTAGGTATTCCGCGATATCCTAGATATGTATATTATCGTGTACCTAGATAATATAATTATATTCTTATAGATACTAGAGGAATATTATTAATAAGTAAAGAAAGTCCTTAGTAAATTACGTGAGGTAAGTTTATATTATAAGCAAAGTAAATATAGTTTTATAGTAATTAAGATTAACTTTCTTAAGTATATAATTATACTAGAAAGTATTAAGATAAAACTTTTATAAGTAAGTACTATTATAAAATAGCCTATACCTAGAACTACTTATAATATTCTTATATTTATTAGCTTCGCGAATTAGTACTACTATTTTATAAAAAAGTATTTTTATCTTATAGCTTTACTTACAAATTTATTAAAAAAGCCTAGTAAGTAAGATACCCCGCGGTCTATTAAAAATCTTAAGAATATTATAATAAATAAAGCTCGCGAATTATTCTAGAAGATTAAGAAAGCTTTTCATAAGATAATAAAGCTAACTTATTAAAATAAGTTCCTTCTTATATAATTAAAAAATAATATTTCTAGCCGGGTAGTTTATAGTATATTAACCTAGCTATAAAAAAATAACGCGTAGTACCTAGTAGTATTCTTTTTTAAGAAAATAATTATTACTAAATATAATTATAATATTAGCAAGCAAGAACTTCTAGCTATTATAAAATTATTCCGCGAGTAGTAGCACTACCTAGAGGGTAATTATAAGGAAATAAAAATTATTATAGATTATAAAATATTATAAAACTTTTAATTATAAACTAAAGCTCTCTTGTAAATATAAATCTATTAGTCCTAGTTCTTAGCAGGATTTAGATTTAGGATAGTTTATTATATAGGTAAGCTTAACCTAGTAGATAGCCTATTATATAAGGTAAATTATATAAAATCTACTTATTATAAGAATAAGCTAGAGTACCAAGAGCGTGCCCTTAATAAACTATAAAATTAACTTAGCCTATCCGCGAAGCAGGCTATAACTATAGCGCTAGCTTTAAAATAGATACTTATACTATAAAAATTAGGTAAGGGACTAGTTATAAGGATTATAATAGTTAATAAATCTAATACTAGGTAGTATTAGACTACGCGGGTAATAGCTTAGTATATTTTATATAGTAAAGAATTATTTTATAAGGACCCTTTTATTAAGTTACTAGAGAAGCTTCTAATACTACTAGAAAATAATCTTATTATATAAAATATCTGTAAAGGCCTAGCAAATCCTAATACTAAGTATATTATACTTAAAGGGGGTAGATTAGAGCTAAGCCTTTAGTTAGATAAAAATAATATATTTTATTATAAAAGAAAGATATATATCCTGGACTAGTATTTCCTACGCTTTAAAATACTTGTAAAGCTTTATAATAATTCTTTAGTAGGATACTTTACCTTAAAAAAAACCTAAGAACTTATTTATTAGTGATTCTAATAACTATATATATATAAGTTTATTAAGAAATATTATTAGAGCTGTGTAGTATACTTAGGCGCGAGGATTAAGTATAATAAGTAGCAGGGCTTGTTATAGCCCTTACTAGTCCCTATAAAAATATAAGAATAAATTAGTATAAATTTTATTACTAATTTACTAGCTAGTACAGGGATCACGGATCCTAACTAGTAGTTATATAACGCGATTCTTATAATTATTAATTATTTAAGTAAGATAGCTTATTTTATCCCTATTTATAAAATAATTAAGAAAGTATAACTCGCGGAGATAATATTTTATAAGATAATTTACTTATATAAAATACCCGCGAATATTATAATAAATTATAAATTAGTTTTTATACTAGGGTTCTAGTCTAACTTAATATACTATCTTAAGATTAAGTAGTCATTAAGTACCGCGTACTATTTATAAATAAATAGCTAGATAGAATACCTAAATAATATCTTAGAATAATACTTATAAAATTATATTAACTTTAACTAGGATAACTAGGTTAATTTCTTACTACTTATAGAGTTTATATATAATAACTTAGAGCAGGTATTAATAAGTATTACTTTATTTTATATAAAGATAGGCAAGTACCCTCGCGTGCTTATACTAGATACCTAACTAGATATCTAGGATATTATAAAAAAAAATATTATAAATTATATAGCTTAGCTATAAGGGATCCGTAAAGATATTATTAAGGCTTTAAAAAAGGCCCGCGAGTACTAAAAAAAGTACTATAATAAGAAGCGTATTACTAAGACCTTTAAGGTTAGTAAGTATATATAGGTTAGCGCGAAGAACTAGTTTTTAACGCGATTATCTTACAAGCTAGATATATTATTTTATAAAGCTTAGCAAGTTATTAAATATATTAAATAAAATATATATTACTTAGACTTACCTGCAAGGCTAGATATCTATAATATCTTTTATATTTTAATACTTCGCGAGTATTAGGAAATAAAAGGAGTTAATTTTATAAAATAGTTCCTTATATACCTTATAAAGGTAGATAGTGGTTGCTATATATCTAAAACTATTCTTACAAGGAAAAAAAATAAGAATAGTTATAGATAGCTATACTAAGTTAAATAAAAAAGATATAAGCTAAGTAAGAATAATATTATATAAGAGCCTGCGAGCTACTTAAGGCATCTATAAATATTTAAGAGATTTATAAGAGAAGTTAAAATAGTAGAAAAACCTTTAAATTTTATAGTAATAATACTATAGAAGGATAAAAACTAGGCTATTAAGGATATATATATACCTAGCCTAAAATAAACTTTATAAATAAACGCCTAAAAACAAAAAGCACAAGTAGGGCGAGGTATTATTATTATATATAGTTACGCTAGCAGGTTAGCGGCTAGTATTATTATAAGCTTAAGAAATATTATAGGCCTGTTACGTGCTTTTATAAGAGGCACGGTACGCAAGGTACTTAAATCTAATAATAGAGCTTTATCTACGGAAGTAAGACTCTCCTTATTAGACTACCCTTAATTAAAAATATATTAATAAGCTTATATAATACCTAGGTAAAGTTAGACTAATACCTGGTTTTTATTACGCAAGCAAGCAGGGAATATTATAGTAAAAGTAGTTATTATACTTTTATCTAATTTTATTAGAAATATATTCCGCGAATATAGGTCTACACCTTATAGTACCCGCGAATAATAAAACATATTTTATATACTTATCTCCAGGTAGTGGTTTACAGCTAGTATAGGTAATAAGAATAATCTTATAAGTTTAATATTATTTAATAAGCTAGTTAATAAATAATTTATTATAAAAGTAAACGTGTTAATATACTAAGATAAAGATCCACACGTACTTCTAGAAAAATAAGGGCTTAAGTCTTATCTAAGAAGCTAGACCTAATAGTATAACTATAATAGCAAGTATTAAACTAGGTAGTATAACTTATAACTAGTTATTTTATATACTAGGATAATTAACAAGCCGAGCTATAACCTAGTTATTAATAAATATAACTACTAAAAGTGGTATATCCTAGCCAGCTCTTAAAAATAGGCCCGCGGGACTAGGAGAAGTTATAATAAGAAAATTAGTAAGTAACTAGTTAGAAATTAGCTTTACTTATTAAGAGTCCTTTTATAAAGCTTTATAAAGCTTAATAGAATACTTACCTAAGTTATAGGCTAGTAATAAATATTTATTATAATAATTATAAATATCCCGCGTGTTATAGTCCGGGGAGGAAAGTAGTTAATAGTATTAGCCCGTGGTTATATTATTAAATAGCTATGCTCAAGAGTTAACAGGTTATTTAAAAAGTTTAGCCCTTGTTAAGTAATAGGGGGGATATTAAAAATAAAGAAGATAAGAGCAGGAGCAGCTATTATTATATTCGCGGATTATTTAAGATTAGCTAATACTTTTATAAAGTAAGAAATAAGTAAGGTAATTATAGAGGCGAGGTGATTACTAAAAAATAGGCGAGGTAATTATAAAAGTAAGGTAATTGCTAAGAAATAGGCAAGGTAATTATAGAAGTAAGGTAATTACTAAGAAATAGGCAAGGTAATCGCAGAAGCAAGGTAATTACTAAGAAATAAGCAAGGTGATTGCTGGGAAACAAGTGAGGTATTACTTGCGAGCGATAGAAATAATACTTATAAAAAGAAATAAGCAATATAAAGCAAGGAATTAATAATAGATTAGTAAACTATAGAACCGTGTACCTATTATTAGTATAATACACGGGCATAAAAAAAGGAAGAAGAGAAAAGATAAGTTAGGAGAGGAAGAGGTCTTATATAAGTATTATTCCTTCTAAAAGTAAGGTAAATTTTAACTTTACCCACGCGGTTGCCTACTAGAAATACTTAAAGGAAGTAATACCTCTCTAAATATTTTATAAGGTAGTACTTTACTTAAGTACTTACTTTACGCTTTACTTAAATATTCTATAAAACTCTTACTTAAAATAAAGTTTTACTAGTTAGGAGCTGCTAATCCCACGCGGATTTTACTTATTTTACTTTATAAATATTTTACAGAGCTATACTAGCTATAAAGGCTGCTCGCGAGGAATATTTATATAATTATACTATTTATAAGAGATAGGAAAGTATTAAGAAAATAACTTTATATACTACCGTGTAGTAGTAAGTTACCCGCAAGAAGGCCTTTTCCTTTCCTGCGGCAGCTTTTCCTTTCGTAAAGAAGTTTTACTAGTTATATAAGGTTTTTACTAGTACTTGCTAAGTATATATCTAGATTAGATAATAAAAACCCCCAGCCTTAAAAACCAAGGCCTGCAAGGGGGGAGAGTAATTATAAAAACACGCGAATATCCTGCTAGTACTAACTTAGCTGCGGGCTAACTAAGTATATACTAACTTTAGAATCCTCGTGGAGCAAGATTCTGAACCTTAGCGTTAATCTATACTATTTCCGCGATCCTTAAAAATAGCCCTTATTTCCTTATTAAGTTCCCGAGTCTTAAATACGCTGATTTAACCAAGCCTATAAGAAACCCCTTTCTTATAATAATATTAAAGATAAATAATCCTAGAATTTTATATATAAATATTTTTTAATATTTATATTATAGGCGCGGATCTTTAACTAAATAATATTAATAAATATTAACTCTATACTTATATTAAATCTAGATATTATAAATATATTTACCTTATTTTTTACTTAGAGATTAATTATTTTATTTAGAAATAATTTTTAAGTATTTAAAGTAGTTTAATACTTATTTAATATATTAATTATAATATAAATTTATTTATAAATTAAAGTAACTAAGTATAGAGTTTTATAAAGATTTTTAACAAAAGGGCAGGTTTATTAAAGCTTATATTAATTATAATTAGATTATTAGTTTAATATAACTTAAGTAAGTAATTTATAATAATAGCTATTATAATAATTTTACTTATATTAGGAATACTAGGGCAGTATAAAATTTAATTAAGATATTTAACCTAGAATATAAATTTTTTAAATTTTTAGAATTAGGTATTAGTATCTTTTTATTTTTAAGTAGGAATATTATATTATTAAGAAATAGAATTTCTTATAATAAGTTAACTAAAAATAGCTTAAGATTCCTTTTTTTAATAGTAGGCATTAAGTATAATACTTATATTTTGTATTATTAAATAAACTTTTTATATAAATTCTTTAACTTTAAATTATATTAACTTTAATATCTATATTTAGATAGACTTAAAAGTAGATTATAAAACTTACTTTTATATATACTATTTAATTATTATTATTTATAAAATACATTATTTTAGTATACTCTAGAAAAGCTATTTAGCATAGTATATTATTATTAATATAGTATTATTTTTACTATTTCTTATTTTTATATAAATTAGTATAATCACTGATTTCTTAAATAATAATATAAGGAAATAAGTTTATAAGTTTTAATTTTAGGTTAGATATTTATTTCTTTTCAAATAAAATCTAGGTATAAAAATAATTAATACTTTTTATTTTAAAGTATATAATACCTTTTCTTTACTTATTCGCTTTTAAGAAGAGTATTTTTTATTACCTAGTCTATTAATCTAATAATTCTATAATATAATTATAATAAGTTATCTAGCTAATTCTTTCTTTTTTATAATATTATCTTTAATATAATAATAAATCTTATAATTAGTATTACCTACTATATAAGTAAACTTTATGTTAAAGAAATAGTCCTCCTAGGATCTAGGATATTAAAATTTTTTATTATATAAATTTTAGATAATTTAATATTATTTACTTTAATATTTTATTAAGATTTCCTTCCCTATCCTAATTTATCGAGAGAAAAAGAATTATACTCAAAAAAAATACTTAGAGGCTTATTTAGCTACTTATTAATATATATAAATTCTTTACCTTATATTAATTTCTTACAATTATATTAAATAACTATACTCTAAGACTTTAATAGAACACTAACTATTATATTACCTAACTAAATATCTTAGATATCTATGTCTTCTCCATCATCTTCAGGATCCTGCGAGTCTTCCTCCCCCCTGGTATTATTATCACTTCCGCGGGCCCTATAATATGGCACCCCAACCCTAATACCTACTATAAGCCTAAATTAAATCATGGGAAAGCTGTATATTATATCCTTTATAATAATAGTAGTAGATACCTTGCCTGTTACCCCTAATAATAAATATATTATTATAATATTGAAATAACTAATTTATCTAAGAATATAAGTATTTAAATTATCAGAATTAGCTATTTATAAACTAAGATATTATTTATTTAATATAATTATTATAGTTAATAACTTGTTTTCTAGTATAGATACCTAGCTAATAGTATAATTATTAGGGGTAAGATTTTAACTCTAGGGAGCTTTAGCTATAGTTAGTATATAAGGGTTTAAATAATCTAAGGGCTTCTGGTAGGAGGAAATAAAGAACCTGATACTAATGATGTGTGATATAAGGCTGGGTTAGATATTTAGTGCGGGGTAGTTCTTAGTCTTATCTATAGTAATATAAATAACCTTACTAGAAACTATATATCAATATTATAATTTACTAAAGATCTATTTAACTAGGTAGTAGGGCTAATAATACACCTAGACTATAGTGGATTAAGCCCTAGTTAGTCTACTACAACTGTGGATCTGAAGTCTATTAGGTTAGCAGCTATGGAATCCCGTGGAAGTAGTGGATACTGACAATACTAATTAGCTTATCAGCCTTGTTAAGTGCAGTGAAATCCTATTAATTAATAAAACAACGGCTCTGGCTAGCACGTATTGGTCAGCTTCCTGGTACCGCGCCTTTAAGATAAGCCTGGCAGCTTCACTACCACCGGTTGTCTCAATGCTAGCTCAACAGCCTTCCACATCCTGGTTTTCATAGATCAGGTCTAGCGCGGTAGGTACTCTGTATAGTAGCTATAAATCAGATAATCATCTGATCATCATGGCAGAACTTCAGCAGCCGATCCTTTCCTTATAGAACATGTTCTAGCGATAGAAGGAAGACAGCAAGCACAACCCTAATTTAAGTGGCCAGTCTATATCCCTACTCTGCTTAGTCTTATGTAGACTAATAAGATTGGATTTGCTATGGTTACCCACTATATTAACCACCAGGTGGTGTATGGCTTAAGTATGGCTAAGAATTAGATGCGTGCTGCGCTAACACCTCGTAAAAAGGCTGCAAAAGGAAGGGGGAAGGAGCCTCGGACTTCGAGCCGAGCCTAAGTACTGGCTAGGGCATCTCAGGCGTAGATTGGGCCAAGGAATGTTTGAGGATATAGTCTGCCATGGTAGTACCTTATGCAGGCGAGCGTAGGGAGGGTAAATGGCTTGCTCTGTCTTATAAGCACTGACCCAAGTCGCGCGGATGTAAAGCGGCCTCACCCTAAGCGCACCCGCCCAACTTCTGGCCACGCTAGAGGCGACACACCGGCTAGTCGGTATCATGGTGTTTAAATCAACAGCTGTTGTATTTATTTTTTTTTTTTTTTTTTTTTTTTTTTTTTTTGCCAGCGTTTTACTCAGTCTCCGTAAGACTGAGCAGGGTGGAAATAGTGACTGGCCAGAACTTGGATTAGGGTTGTGCTTGCCTCCTTCCATCACCGGAACTTGCTATATAACTAATCCCCAAGGATGTTCCAAAATGTTGTTGAGCAGAGCCTTATAGAGCATAAAAGCAGACAACTAACTACTGGTATCGACCTTCCACATTGGAATATAACCCTCTGCAGCCTCTACCCGGCGCTTCTCCTCGCCAAGCACAATCTCAAACACCTGTGGCTGGACGTCTCGCAGCACAATATCATCGACCGTGCCGATGGCGCGCACTGGCCATCGTTCAGTGACTTTACCGTTCTTAAGCTACTTCTCGCGCCCATCGACCTGCTGTTACAGTACCACTATTCTCTCCCCAATCTGGCTACGATTTTACCTTCGCCCCTGTAGACGCTCCATAGAACCGATGTGAACAAGTCGACCCCAGAGCCCCTCCTGCACTCCACTTGAGGTTATCTGTCTCACACTTCCCCGACCAGTATGGGCGAACTTCTTATCGCCAGTGACGACTATCTAACGCAAGGAGACGCTAGAATGGATGCGGTTGAACCAGATACACAGACGCCTGATCTGACATCTGCAGCGCCGGCCATCGGACATGCCGTGGCGCTTTTCACGCTCTGCACGCAGCGCTGGAACTGATTTGGAAAATGCGCAGCACACCATCAGATGATGTACTTGAACTATCCAGTGATGCACATCGGACAAAAACCGCTCGCATGACCTGTAGCTCCAGTTGGAGCGATTGGGCGAACTGGGTCTGCAGCGAATCTAAATGATCAAACATTATCTCAATCCCACCGATATCAGTCACACGTCGAGAGTCTCGCCCGATGCTTACCGTGTTTCGTTCCCGGCCCCACGTAAGACACTATCTGACTCGCTAATATCAGCATTTATCTATGTACTGTTCTCATGCCGCGGACCACAATACTCATTTCATAAATATGCAGAGCGAACAAAGTAAGTCGTTCTCCGGGCTACGAAAGTTGAACTTTCCTGAACTTGCTACGCTGAGTATTGCTTTTTTGTGCGTAACCAGTTGCGTATTATTTGTTTCCCTTTCAGGGGGTGGGGGGCGAATGAGTTTCAATTTGTATGGAGTATGAGTGAAGACACCTACATTCGAAACGACAAGTGTATTGATTTTCTAGCAACCTCTGTCAATGTTGGGCTTTAACGAGGCTACGGCGAGCACGCTTCTTTCTCACATGAGCGAGTGCCGGGGGGTGCCACTTGTTATGCAGAAGGCTGTGCCAATGCCATAGGCTGATATCAGGCATCCGAGTGTTGATCTGAGTAAGCGCAGTAGGTGAGGTGTTATCATCTACCCCCCACTTCCTACAGCAAACAATAGCTCATAGTTATCATCTTGAGGCGAGAATCATACTTCAAGTTCATCCTCCACGTAATCCAAAAATGGATATTCTAAAGTCACTGGATTGTCAGATTAGCGAACATTCAAATCCTGTCACTAGCGGCGTGGCTGAGAATGATGTCCAGAAGGCTACGCCTGCTGGAGCGACTCTAAGCTGCGGAGAAGAAGGGATCCAGCCGCCATCGCGCGTTTCCCAGGGCCCCATACAACCTGCACCCGCCCGTCGAGGATCGACAAAACGAGTACGACGGACCTCGACTAGCACCAGATCCGGTGGTAGACCAAGGAGCGCTATCATTCTTCCATCACGGCCCCAATTTGAGACTGTGAACCATGTATCCGAGCCAGACAACGCCATTTCATCCGACCTGTACGCAGAAATTCTACAGCTATTTGCGTTGATAGCAGAGCAGAAAGCAAGTCCAATACTGCCGTTTTACCACTCTAGTCTAGAGCCTACTGCTTTTGACACCCAGCTAGCGCCTAAGCAGGTGGGCGATGGAAGCAAGGAGGATTGCTCGAACAGCGAGGAAGATCGAACAAGAGATCCACAGCGGGGACGAACAGCAGACTTCCGCTCCATGGGTTGGACCGAACAGCAACTGTTACTCGATCGAGAACTTCGACGCCTGCTGATATGGGATGAAGACTTTTGGGAGGCATCCCGGAAGTCGCTTGAGACAGACCGTCTCCGGGCTATTGATGCTTCTTTCTCTTCCATCGGGACGACGCTAATTCAGAGTGAGTACCACCTACGGTCTTCTCTTCCCCCCCTCTGAGAAGTGAAATAACCAGACCTCAGTTCTAAGACAGAACCCACAATTGGAAGAACAAGTTGAGTGCGTCGACCGCATGTTGAACAAACCGGATCGTGCTGCATTGCAACGAAAGGACGACACGAAGACAGCAGATGACGACCCACTAGAGAACATACGGATTGCGATCGATCATCTCTTCCAAGCCCTTCATCCGCTGAAAAGGAGAAGGGAGCGTTCCCGGGCTCGCTCTCTACCGCGATTCGGATCTCCTCCCGGCTCATTTTCAATAATAGCTACTCCACGACAGGGTAGCAGATCTATAAACCTGGATGAAAGAAATGTTGTGAAGGACAAAAGTTTAAAGTCCCCACGAATGATAAAGCATGTTCGTTTCAAGCCTGGCGGTTTTGAAGACGAGACATCTGAAGACGAGGAAGAGGGTCCCAGCAGGAAATCACGATTTTTGGGCAAGGACGACATCCCAACATCGGTGATTCCAAGCACCGACAGTACACATACAGAGGGCAGGCTTGTTATTCAAATCTCCGACCGGCCTGAAGCCTTTCAAAAAGCGCCAACCCTTTCAGCTCCGAGCTTGACGCCCTTAGTGAGACCACGGATCAGCAGAGTCAGGACACATGAAATGCCAAAGAAAATCCGAAACTTCGACTGGGAAGCAGAAATTGCTTTTCTGAGCAAGAACTATGCCGACCTGAGCCTATCATCGCCTGCCTCTTCTGCTGATATTACCGACAGAATTCTGAATATAGCTCAGACTGAAGAGCTGGTCCCCTATGAGCCAGGGTCAGAGGCAGGGGCACGACAGGCTCATCCGACCTCAACACTGTCGCTATTATTTACCCGCCTTGGGTCAACTTTAGGTTTAGCGAGAGGCTTACCTGACTGGCAGATATTTACTATGCCTGACCAGCATGACTACGCCAAGTCAGCTGTCCTTTTGATCTACTTCAGCATCCTCAGAGAGATCATCAGTTGCGCAGTCTCCATATCTAAAGATTTGCAGTCAAAGCTACTTGAAAGGACCGAGGCACCACCTGGTGATGGGGATGATATCGACATTTTCTGTGCCTACATTCAGCAGTTGTCAGAGGTGACCGATAGTATGGACAGCGGTTCGCATTTTTTCCAGCCCCAGCTGCAAGGAGTAATTACAAGATTGAAAACCATAACTTCGGGTAGCACACAAGTGTCTACGACAGCCACAAACATGACTTCAAGAATAGAGAAATCAGATTTCCCGAAGGTTGGAGTTCGATATCATCCTTTAGCTGTCGCGTGTTATCTGTCTCCCGCCACCAGCAATTTTACAGATCCTAGCAGTGCAAATGAAATTCCAAACGACTTGATACCAAGAGTTGCCCGTGAGCTCTTGGGGGTAGAAGGGTCAGAAAGGAACCCCTAAGCAGAAAAGGTGTGGTGCAAAGCGTGAACGTTTTCAATGTTGATTAATTGTGTGCAATGGATATATCAGTCTTTCTGAGCCTCGGTGTTTTGATTCCGCACATTCTTTCGTGCCTCATTCACAAAGGACCGTACTGGGTGAAGTCATTAGTAGTAGACCAAGTAGGCGTATGATCATACTGACCAAGGGCCCTTTCTGCTCGCCCTTCTCTCATTCCATCGACGTCCATCCGTTCAGGATCGGGCTGGACGTTTTGGAGGGTGCCAGCAGCAGCCATCACCTTAATGATCTCAAGTCTCTCATTCCTCATCGCCTGCATCTGTTCCGTCGATGTCGAGACGTTAACCATGCTTGCCTGATGTCGGGTAGTGTTGTTGAAAATCCTGACATGCTTCGGCTCAATGAATCCCTCGGTGCCTATGGTTCCATTGATCATAAATGACTGGTCCAATGCTAGGTTGTTATCAATGTATCGCGAGCCGTCGCGATACACTCCGCTGCCCTCCGCTTCTAGCCCCAGCTGTTCAAGGTCGGACTTGTCGAGGGCTACTGTACCATCTTCTAGTGATTGACGTGATGTAAGCGATAAGGAGAATACATAGCCAGAAAGGGAGGCTCACCACTCAGTTCCTTCCCCTCAACAACGTGCCGTATCAGAAGCCCTTCAAAGCCGACCATCATCTGCTTTAAAGTCTGCTCCACTGCCTCAAGTTTATCCATTTGGACGACAAACCTATCGTTAAACAAGATCGTCAAGCCAACATGGGCCGATTGAATTTTCATCGTCAGATTCGACTTGGCCTTTGCAATGTTGCCCGTCAAGGCGGTCAACTCTTCTTTCTGACTCGGGCCATGCCTCAGTCTGACAGAGAAACTCCCGCTCTCCATGGCAGTCAGCAGCTCTTCGAGTTTCTCTGCTTGCTCCGCAATTCCGTCCACCTCTTCAAGGATGGCTTTGGTCTGGAGGGGTGGTTGCCCCTCCACAATAGCCACAAGATCTTTTAGCGCAGAGACCTCCTTTCGGTTCTGAGTAACAATCCCTATCAAGCCCTTTTTGTCTGTGGCCGTTCTGATTTTGTCGGCTACATCGATAAGGACTTGCAGGGCTTGCATGGCCACACCTATGCCGCCCAGTATGTCGAGAGGGGTCTAGTGATAGCGTTAGCACCCCTAGTACAGTCAGAGTGTCTTGGATAAAAAGGCATGGGAAAAAAGGAATGGAAAAAGCAAAAAGCAGCTAGCAGCTAGCAGCAAGCGAGTAAGCCGAAGGAAAAGCAGCAACACCCACCGCCATTAGCCAGAGTACTTCTTATAGGAAAAGGAGGTTGGCTAGCAGTATTATCTTGAGAACGATCAGGTTGTTATCCCAGGAAACGTTGGAAGACTGGGTAATAAACGAGCACACAGGGTGCCTTCTTCGCGCTGTTATATGCACACACGCCGGATACGCTCAGCCTTTCGTTTCGGGCGTCATCTCTGCAAACTCCAGCCTGGTGCGGGGTTCTTGCCAATAAAGATTACTTCCGACTCCCAGCAGAGTATCATCTGACGACACCCCTGTCAGATGAGATTGGTGTTCGTACGTGGACCAACTTAAGGCTGGCCCTCCGGCCCGGAGGCATCCAACCCTGTCTAGTCGTCGTTTCATTGCCAGCTTTTCCAAATATCCCCGCTACTCGCCAGACCTCAAGCCCCATCCTGCCGCTCTGCGATACTTTGTACTTGTTTTCGTGTTTCCATTTCTTCATGGGATATTCAATACCGCCAGCATACTCCGAAGGAGATACTGACCGAGCCCCGGGTCCAACGATGGTGTCTTCCTACGGAAATGATGCCAACGGCATGGCATCCCAGTGGAACAACAGTCCCATTATCGGCACAGATATGCAACACAACTTTCACAATTACGGCGTTGTGATGAACTTTACCTCCTCCCCGCGCGATGCTGCCGAGTCAAATGAAGAATTAAAAAAATCAATCTACCATAAGATCCTTCAGATGGAAAGCATGTGGCCACATCCTGCACAGAGTAGGTGTGCTTGGAGGATAGTACTCTGCGCTTTGCGAGGGGAAATAATGGCTCTTGAACAACCAGGAGGCGCTGACATGAATATGTTTCTGTAGGTTGGGCAAACTATATCCTTTCGCCGTCACACTACGCACACGAGGGTGGGGATTACCAGCCTCCGTCCTGGGTAACAGGTATGCAGAACATACCCAGGGAGGCTCAGGTCTCCCGCACCCGACCGACAGTGGGGCAGACTGAAGAATATCATCTGTGGACGACCCAGTTGAAGCTTGCCAATACGCTCATTTCATCCATCGACATCCACAAATACATGAAGCACGACGGAAGGAGCGACAAAGTGGTGCAATGCTGCAGGGAGATACATGAGTACTGGCTTAAATCTGATGAAATACATACACTTTGCCATGATATAGCAATGGTCGAAACTATTAAGGTTCGCAAGCTGCTCTCCTCCTCCCCAACTATCATCCTTGCTTGACTGTCGGAGGCGCAACTTTCGGCTTCTTAACCTACCTGACGGCCTAACAGGATCAAGTTCTTGACCACTTTCTTCCCTGCCCTCAGGCCGCAATTGATTCTGCCCAAGAAGTATCCCGGGCCCTCAATCGAAGCAAAACGGAAGGTACTTTACAGAAAAAGGTATGGGTTTTCATCTTTACGCCGATGGCAATCAAAGGCGGAACTCACTCGTGTAGCACAGGCCAAGCGGTGAATTAAGAAGGTCCAAGAGGGTGGCGAAGAGATCTTCATCGGCTACATCTCTCTCGTCCTCCTCCTCTCCTTCATTTACTTCAAGGGTGGCCAAGCGACAACGGCAGGTTACCTGTTGGAAGGTGGCAAAGGGGCTAGAGGAAACGTTACGAGACCTTCGCGACAAAACAGACATCCTCTCGCGGGCCTGTCGACGCATCATTCAACGAAATAAACAGTTGCCAAATCTGCGGTCCGCCCAGTTCACATATAGAACGCTCTACCATTTCCTGCACAGCAAGTGCAAGCAACATGAGACGCACATACTAGACCTCGACCTGGAGGCAGGAGTCGAAACAAACGGTTTCATTGCTGTTAAATTTCGCCTCGCACTTCCCACAGCCCAAGGGATCCGCAGCACCGAAAGCGAGGCGCTGTGGACCTTCAAAGCAAGAGAGGAACACCATTTCTCAAGCAATGATCCAGGCCCGCAAACCAAACAGGCTCTCGGCTGCCCTCTAAGTCTTATCACGAACAAGCTGACTCCCGCAACACTGGCATCCAACCCAGACAAGGCTATACCCCCAATGCCATATGTTCATCAGGGCACGAGGTGGACGTGCGAATACAGCGGTAGTCAAAAGCGGAACTCCCGCACCTTAACTGAAATTAATAAGTGGCTGCGGAAGCAGTTTATCGCGCGCGAAGTGGAGATTTTGCGCCTCGCAAAGCAAATTTCTACCATTGTGATGAGGTTCAACTACCCCCTCGGGCTCTGCCCCTTCTGGAATTGCGATAATGTGAGGCTATTCTTTGACGATCCGTTGGCAGAGCCGTCCTTTCGCCACGAACCATATTTCCGGATTCACCTTCGACGCGGAAGTTATGATTTGCAGGCGTCGGATTCGGGTTCCTGGGCTTACAATGCCCAGAGTATGCTTTTTTGTCTTGGGATAGTGTTGTATGAGCTGTGGAGACACTTTCCTCGAGACAGGGATGCCTATGAGCCGATTATTGGAGAGCTGGAATTGGAAGAGCGTCTGGGGGTCAAAGCGAAGATTATTGCGCAGATGGAGGCGTGGGTGGCATTGGGGAAGATGCCGGAAACATATATGGACATCATTATGTGGTGCTTGAATATATCGAGCTATACGGTTGAGGATATGACACAGTCTATGAAGAAAGGTGAAATGTACGACACTGTGATTTGTGGGTTAGACGAGGTGGAACGGCAATATGCCATTCCGACCGCAGATATGTATGACTGCAGAAGAAGATCCCATAGACGATAGGGTGGACAAATTGAGCTTTTTCTATGACAAGCACGTCCAGGCATACTGGAATTTCTTATACACATGTCACCGCATCCTCCTGTTCCAAACACCGAGACGCTTACTAACTAACCTCTGCGAAGATGCTCCAACCGTTATGTCTCTTCAAGCTGTCTGGTCAGCGGACGATCGTCCAATTGTCCTGCATGTGGTGCTGGCAGTTGGTGGGCAAGGGACAGAAGCATAGTATAACATGCGCGCTACTTAAGAAGTGGCTAGGTTTTTACTGAAACTCTGAAAGGTAATCTCCTAGGTCTACACTTAGAATATAGGAGAAGGCAGGGTGAAATAAGAAGAAAGAAACATTTTGCTGGCCACAAAGTAGTTAGGTACTGAAGAAGCAAGATAACCCCCACCCACTCTTATACTTCGTAGAGGTTAAAATAGCGTCCTCTCTGATACCAATAGAATAGCATTAACTATGCTAGCCTCTTGTCTGATTGACCAAACTTTCAGGAATAGGATATTCTCTTGGAAAAATGCCACGGTCTATTCAGCCTACGCCAGCAGCCTATGACAAGTTCAAAAGATATCGGTCAGGAACTAGATCAAAAACTATTTGAAGGAAACTGGACCACGCCGCCTCTCCACCATCTTCCTCACGATACCATACAAGTCCCAGCCTATTCCACCCTAATAAACATACCGAAACTGTTTGATCTCTTTATCAGTCTTATCAAGAATAGCAGCGTCCAGATCCTCTACTGCTGTGTTGGTATCCACGTTACCCAGATAATCCCTTCGCCGGTTCTCCCAAATTACATAGTACCTCAGCGCAAGCAAGATAATAAATAAAACTATAAAGCAGATAAGCATAGCTAGGAAGCCTGATAGGTAAGATAGTACTTTATTATTAAACATGAGATGTGGACCGACGATGTTGCCAGCGCAGTATCCCGATGAAGATCTCAATGTCAGAATCATGAAAATCAGTATGCTACCGGGGAAGGTTCTTCTGAAGGGGTATTCAAGCATTGAGTGGTACACACCATAGCATTAACAGTAACCCTCTTCATATACCCGCCCACATTCCCCGTGGACATCGCAAGCGTGAGTAGGAAACTCACACTGTACGCATTGGCAAGACAGTAGCCCATGAACCGAGCCCAGACATTATCTGGTGAGATTTGTCGCGCCATTGCAGCGCCCACAATAGACAGCGCTGAGCGTTTTGCCGTTGCTGCTGCTGGCGGTGATTCATTGCGAGGACTGCCATTCGGTTTGGAGTTGTGAGAGGAGGTACGCGGGTTGAGGCGAATGGAGAAGTAATGACTTGGTTTCTCAATGTAGAATCTAGGGTTGAGAGAGACAAAAAGCGAGCAAAGGGCGACTTTATGATTTAATGACTGCCTACGTGGACACATAGGTCGGAGACAATCTCCGCCTGTGCTGACTTTTCAACGCTCCAACCCTCAAGACCGAGCAATTCCGAACCGTTGACCCTCCTAGCCTGATCTCGAGAACAGTCCATACCCCACATAGCAAGCCAGCAGTCCTGCTACGACGACGGCCAACCGTTGAAAAGCCCGCCGCTGCGACAAAGCCCTCGTTTGCGTCTAGACTATTGACGTGAGTTTTAGCCCTCGCAAGGCAGGATATATACAAAGCAGTGACGTACATTCCGAAATAGAAAGACACTCTGCGCAATTGTGGTCGCTGTTCGCGCTGCTCACTGTGACACGCGTCAGCTAAGGCCTTGCTCAGCGGTATCTGCCCACTTCACCGACGTTTTTTCTTCAGACGTTCGGTTTCCCGAAGACTGGCTTTTAGACGGTCCATATTCTGCTTGAGTTGAGTTTGATGCTTGGAGATTTCGGCCATCAGATCGTATATCTCGTCTTGGACGTCGCATGTGGCACATTTGTTTCCTTCATGAGTTGGGGGGCAGGGCTCTTGGGTAGCCATGGTGGTGAATCACTGCGGTGAACAGTAATAGCGGGGCAAGGCAATAGCTAGATACATCGGCAAGATCTCTCTGGGTCTTAAATCAAACGAACTTATGACGATGGGTGATGCATTGCGTGGGGTGATGGATTGCCTGGCTGGTTAGCTTCAAGGTTGAAGTTTGTCCGAGCTAGCCCTAATTCCGGTCCACTCATCCGCCCGCTTCACCACCCTGCCGCCAGTTGACGTCAACGCCGCTGCTGTGAGTCTATACTACAGCTGTGATTATGTTTGAGATCCGTCGTAGACTCGGTCTCTGGAGGATGCTTGTCTTCAGCCATGTATTTGTCCACGGGGGGTACTCTTAGTCCGCGAAGCGCCAATCTCAGCGTCATGCAACGAACCACGCTTTTCGAAAAACACTCTACAATACAAGACAGATCGATGATCCCATATTTTTCTCCATTTCTATACTTTTCGATAGCACCATCACTCAACAAAAGAAACTCAAACACTAGTCCTCAAACAAAAGAAACCCGGTCCAGTATCTCGCCCGATCAAGCATAGAAAAGCACATACAACAGCATCGGCCACTCATACAACGACATCGCATACATCTTCACGAGCTTAACGATAAACTCAGCGACCAAGAACACCGTGCCGATGGCAGCGCAGCCAACCCCGCAGGCGATACCTGGGATGATCAGCGAGGCGAAACCGAGGGCTTTGAAAAATCCCTTGGCGGCTTTGCGGATGCGGTCGCGTCTGCGGAGTTGCGTGGGAGGGTGTTCAGGCTCGCTGGGTGTTGCTGGTGGTGTTGGAAGAGTGGCGACTGTTGGGGCTGCTGAGAGGGGTTAGGATTTTCAGATCAGGTGTGCGATGCTGAGAGTGAGGGGCACGTACTGTTGTTGGATGCTTGTCCGGTGCTCTTGTCTGCAGACTCCGAGCTTAGACAGGTCTTGCGTTTGAACTGGGGGATGGCGAGGGCGAGGGTGTTCTTGAGGGAAATGCTAAAGCGAGACATGTTTGTTGTTTGTGTGATGGTATCTGTAGTTTTTGATGGAGAATGAGGATGGGATGGAGACAGGATAGAATAGAGCTGGATACGCAAGCATACTTATAAACCGAGCTCATCAAGGACTCGTAAATATCAAAGACCTGAAACAATACCAACTTGATACATCAGAACAGAAAGACCCTAGCTATCTTTGCAACAGCCCCTTTGTCCATACCCTTTCACACGTTTCACCTTCGAGCTCCGATCAAAGACTAGGTAGGTCCTCTTCCAGCTAAATCACCAAAGATCGAATCCAAAAACATCATACCAGAGTTTCCTCAACCCGCGTCTTTCTACATCCTTCTTTGGCGTCTCACCCCCCACCCCCTGCGCACCCGTCGGGCGCGACGTCGACGCCTTTGTCACCGTAACCGTAACAAAGCTCACCTTCTTTCTTCCAGTCCCATTGACCGGCGGAGCAGGGACAGGGGCAGGAACTTGTGCATGCCCTGCAGGTGGCCCCTTTTGATGTTGATTCAACTCCGTACGTCCCACCTCTTTGTGTTCCTTTGCATGCGCATCGTGCTTTTTCTTCCCGAGCATAGCCCCAACCGGACCGCCGACACACCCCCCGATTATGATTAAGCAGAGAAGGACGCAGAGGAATTTCTCGCCGTGGCGTCTTTGTTTGGTCTTGCGGGTGCGGTCTGCTTGGTTTAGTGTTTCTTCTTTCTCCTTTGGGGTGAGGATTGTTGGCTAGGGGGGTGGAGGTGCCTTACTCCGGTTATTTGATCGCGGTGCTGTTTGCGTTCTATTTCCTGCAGTGCTGGCACCCTGGGCTTGGTGCTCGACGGGAACGTCTTGTTCGTAGTCGAAGTCGGATCTCGGGTCGAATTCGGTGTAGGGGGGCAGATCGGTGAGCGTGCGTGTGGATAGGCAGGATTCGGGGTACTTTGGGGGTGGGTCGGGGTCGGGGATGGGTTGTGTTGGAGAGCAGTCTGGATCTTGTTGATCAGAGTGAGAGGGCTCCGCCATCTTGGTTGGTGTTATCAGATGAACGGTGTTGTTGTTCGACAGTATTGGGCATAGGAGAGAGCTGGAAGGACAAAGAGAGGAGGTGTGATGTCGAGAGTCGGTCATTATCGGATTTGAAGGCCGAAAAGCTTAAATTATCGACTCAAGGGGTGCTGGGTGGATGGTAGAAATAGGTATGAGGTCGCCAGAGCATGTATACATGCTTATAGGCCCTTTCCAGCATGAGCGTGCTATACCATGGATACATACAATACCCTGCGCGCTCTACAGAAGGTCCGTCGCAGACATAATGTCTGAACCGGACACTCAATCCGAAGCAGCAGCACATGCCGTGGATCCACTTTTGCTTGCGTCTTACTACTGGGACATCTTATACCTATTGTAGAGAGAGGTAGAGGACCTTTCGTTGCTCTTCTAGCATTGTCTAGTGCTCACTTTGAGCCCTTTGGTCTAATGAACTGCTACATGAGTCACTGGCGATATATATGTAAACACTGCATCATATCATTTCTTAATGGCTAGGCAGGCTTTCGCCTCGAATGGCAAGAAAATGACATAACATATCATAGCATTCAAAGCCATGAGTTTATTTTATTGAGCTAGCAGCGCGGCAGGATTAGGTAGGGAACACCAAGCAGTCAAATCTTAGCTGAAGCCAGGGAAACGAAATTCGTATTTGCGCAAATTTCAGGCATGAATTAAACGGATAGATAAAGAAAGAAGCAGGAGAGACAACCTTCAAAAACCCACCAAACCCACCACCAAACCCAAAGCCCCAACCAACAACCCCAATTCAACCCCCAGCACCGCCTGCCCATTCACCGTCCCATATTCCCTCTGATTGTCAGTTCCACCAGGCCCGGTCCTTATAGTCTCGGTATAGTTCACTCCATTGCTGTTTATGTACTTGTTGGTTTCCGTGTGTGTGCTAAGGGGGCACCATATAGTAAGCGCGATCAGTGCAATAAAAAACAGCCCCCAGAAGACCTGGATAGCAAAGTAGCAGAAGGCCGCACAGTTGTTCCTCTTCTTTGTGTTTCCGGGCTTCTTGGCGGGTTTCTGGGATGGAGGGCTAGTGGGTCGTGGTGCTAGAGGATTGGTGGCTGGATGTTTGTTAGCCGATATCCGTGCGGTGCTTTTGTTGCAATCACAGGTTGAAAGATGCGGGAATTTCATGTGTGCCTTGCAGTGGACTTACTCCTCCGTGCCTGGTGGGTTTGGCTTCTTGCTGCGGCGGCGGGGGCAGTGAGCAGGAAGAGGTCGTCGGAGGTGATGGCTGCTCTGTGCTTGCGCGGCGGGTGTGGGGGGAGTTCTACCACGATGGGCTCAGGGCTAACTGCGCCCTGTGAGTACGTCGGTGGTGCTGCCATTCTGTCTGGAAATCGGGGAGTAGAGCCAGTTCTGGAGTGAGAGTAAGTAAGCAGAGGTCTGGCGGAAGGTGAAGGAATGAAACGTCAAGGCTGGAATAAGCTTTTCGAGGCAGGCAGACGAATATACACACCGGATACAAGAAGCAGATTTTGATTTATGCTTTGGTACTGTCGTCATCGCTTTAGCAGTGACATCCATATGCAGAACCAGGTCCAGCAATCCGCCTTTCTCAGCTTAATGACTATCGCTTTCATTTCAGTTCTTGTATAGTAAATAGGCCCCTACCGAGAATCAAAAATCAAACCTCAAATAGTCGCTAACACACTCAACCCGGACATAAGCACTATCAGCTGCCCTTCCACAGAAACAATCTTGAACTCTGCAACCCTCCATTTCCCGCATTCTACCCACTAGAGTTAACCCCCAAAACGAACCCAAAGAAAACAGCCAAGACAAGGAGGTTCATAAAGACTTGTCCGCAGTTGCAGGAATGTAATTTATCGGCACGGCTCTGCGCTCTGCTTGTGCTGGAATCATTGTTTGTGGGTGCGCTGGCTGGACTCCTGTCAAGTATGGTCCTGGCGGATCTCATCTCTGGCAAGAGTACTAAAGCTGTTGTTCGTTGGCTCTCTCCCGAGAAACCTTTCGACTGCGGCCAATTCGGCGAAAGCCCTATCGGCTGAGAACTATCCGTTAGAATCAGGACCGTAAATAGATGAGGAATGATAGACTTACTCTCTCGCGAGCGTCCATGGGGATAGGAACGCGGGAAGCCCCTGGTACTGCAATACCCATCCACAATATCCTCCATGATGGCAATCTCTACAATAGATGAATAGAGGATATCGAAGAAATCGTCATCAAGTAGCTGCTCTTGACGTGGTGGTCGAGACCGAGCTGGCTTTGGAGACGGATCGCGGCGGCGAAGGGTCTCGCGGGCTACACGCCTGCGGCCCGAGTTGGAACTTTCTAGGTTGGCCATGTTGTTTCGTGAGTGAGATGAGTGGGATCGGGGAGGAGACGGGAGTGAGTTCCTATGGGGCTTTTGTGCTTTTCAAGGTAAGGTAGGTAGAGCTCCGATCGCGGTGTGATCTATTCCGTCACAATAAGCTTTTCTCGGTGTTTTCCTGTCCATTAGAAACACCAGTAATCAAGGGTGTAGTACGTAGATGGGACTTCTATATTTCCTCAGCTTTTACTTGAGAGCAAACGTGACACGAGGTGAGAGCGAAAGACTGAAATGCGAGATTGAACTAAACTAAACCAACTACCTATTTCAAGCTAAATCCAACTAGTCTACGTTTCTGTGCTGAGAGCACAGCTATAAAGGCCATATAACATTATTCAAGGCCCACTGCACCCCTATGGATTGTCCGGATATTTAGTATCACTGTCGCCGCCTTCTTTGCACGTTGAGCTGCGTCCTTCTCTTATGATGCGGGATATGCGAGATATAGGAAATACCCGAATGAAACTAGAACGCCTCCTACGACGAGGAATGCACCCAGACCCATTAAGCAATCGCACCAGTCGATTCTGCCCCAGCAGGACTTGATCTCTAGTGTTGTACGATAGATGTTAGTGGGACTGTATCTTAGTGTTAGATAGTGGAAGTGTTGCTCACTCTTGCGCACTGCTTGTGCACGGTGTCTGGCCGTCTGCTGTGTTAGACTTGAGGAGTTCGACGCGTTTGCCGGCAGAGACTGGGGTGTTTGGGGCCGCCGGTGCGCTCGATGGCCTTCAGGGCTTAAAGCTACCGGAGGTATCGCTGGCAACGAGAGCACTGGGGAAGGTACCTGAAGATCAGGTACAGTTGGAATTTGCGATAGTGGGGGGATTCCGGGTCCCTGTATGGTGTAAAGCACTTGAGTTGACCCTCCTGCTCTAGGCAGACCTGGCAACACATCCATTTCAATGATCACTTCGGAATATGGTGGCGGTGGTGCGTCGAAGCCGTCGCACGGAGGTGGGCAGACGACATACCAGTCGGGGTGTCCGTCGGCCATTTGGATTGAATTTTGGGTAGGATCTGTATGGAGGATGTGATTTAGAGAACGTACAAGTGAATATTGCAAAGATTGTTAAGGATGTGATGCCTGGAGAGCACGAGACGGAGCTAGGGCGGCTAGCCCTAACTCAGGCCCGGAACTCCAGGACCACTAAAGGTCAAACCTTGAGATTCGTCACCACCTCGCGATGAGTCAATACTTTTTTTCCAGCAAGCACATCGCTGTATTCCTAGGGCCAGACTTGAATGTTCAAATCGTTTGAACCGCGGAAGCAACTACGCCGCCCCCGTTGATCCGGCATGTGAGATGTCCCCATGAGGCAGCAGCATTCTCTCCCTTGAGGCGCAATGCTAGCCTTACAGGCTTCATTAGTATATCAAGACTTGCAGAAAGACTTCTTAAAGCACCCAGACATACGCAACTGCTTAATAGGATCTAGCAGCCTTTCCTTCCTTCTAAATGGTTTCTCCTCTCCTTTTCATGCAAGCGCTTTCTTTCCCTATTCGTAAGGCAGCTATCCAGCTAAACGGGCACTCTTTCCTATCATCTTGATACATAGTTTAGCCCGTAGTTATAAAACGCTACCAGGAAGTGCCTGGCTTGACTCTACGAGTACTAGCAGCCCCGCGCCAGGTTAACGCATAGAAGAAACCGGCCTGTGAATACCAGACTTCGCTCAACCCACCCCAAGACGTAGATTACTACACATAAATTCAACTGCCCCGATCATCCTACCCTCCCAAGCGACGTTCGTGTTCGGCTCACCCTGCTATTACTCTCAGCAAACCCAGAACATCGCGGCATAATCACATCGCAACTCCAGCCATTGAGTCCTCATACGTCACCCACCCCGCGTCCTTTCGGCGTTCCATAGTTCGTTACGCACTACCCGGACCAGCAGTACAAAGGAAACTACTACTCAGATTGCGCAGAACACCCAAAACACCGTCCAGTCAAATATTTAGGCGCACAGGGAGAGGGCCCTTTGTCCTAGGTGTTGGTGCTAGACGGCGATAAGTGACTTTAGGAGGAAGGGGAAGTGCTAAGGGACCGGCGTCCACGGGTACTTACTGGTGTTCTTGCGTAGGCAGTGGGTCGCGGGAGTATGGAGTGGTTCGTGTAATCCAGAGGCTGAAGCTGGAGGCCAATGTGTGTTGCCCTTGGTCGATGTACGTAAGGAGTCAGTTCGACGGTGGTTTCTTGCGGTGGAAAGCTTCGTGGGTGTATGTGATGAGCCTCGGGGCTGTAGCCGAGGAGGGCTTTTATTTCGTATCACCGCGGAAGGGGTTCATGCAAGACAGTATATGGGAGAGAAAATGCCGTACATGTTCCCCAAATGAGACGAAGGCATCATACATGGGTTTACCTTACCATCCGGTCCGTGGGAATTTGGATCCTCAAACAGGCAGCACTGCAACCACACCTGGCCATCCCCGTCATGTTGACGAGGCCGCGGACACTTCCTGTCCAGTAGTTCGGCTTGGGAACTTGCCGTATTTCTGGCTTATGCAGATTGCCTCGTAGTTTTTCGTACTCTTGAAGATTGCTTCCTTCCGCCTACACCCAGAATCACCCACGCTTCTTACGCTTCTTCTCTATCCCACTTACCATATATTCTATACCGCTTGTAAAGACAGACTATAAACAAACTCACCTCACCTCACCTCAATTACACCTCCCCACTATCGTCTCGTCTACACCTCCTCCTCCCCCTTCGGCTGCGTAGTATAAACCACAATAGCTCCAACAAGACCCGCCCCAAACCCCAACCCAATAACAACCAGCACCTTCCGATAGAAAACCTGAAATGCCGGCGGGCGGCGGTACGATCTTTCGATCTCTGCAGTCTGTTAGCACATTTCTCACTCCATCTTGATCGTAAACAGGATGATAGAAAGGGAAGGGAAGGGGAACTCACGAATAGTATACTGATGCCAATGCCTCTGCTGACCCGGACCTTGATCACGCTGACTTTCACTACTAGACGTAACGCCAGACCTCAGAGTCGAACGCGTGCGTGTACGTGATCGTGTCGAGAGGGACTGGATAAGCGGGAGCTCATCGAGGGAGACTTCTTTGCAGTGATATGTCGCCTTCGGTGCCTCGATGTTGCCGCGGGCCTTGAGGGCTGGTTCTTCGGGGACTTCTATTACGATCTCTGACCTGCTGCTCGATGCGACTGGGGGGTCGGCAACTTCGATCACGATCTCGGGTCTGTGGGGCTTGTTAGAGGGCTCAGTCGGTACCAGTTGAGGTTGACATTGCTCAGCTGCAGTCTCAATTCCAGTCTCGATCTTGATCTTCTGCGCATCGGTTGTCTCGAGCTTTACCTCGGATACAGAGTCAGCAGCATGATCGCGAAGAAGCGGTTGGGTCTCTGCTAGTGACTTGGCCACTTGGCCTGTACCTGTACCTTCGGCGTCGCCGGGTGGCTCTCGGAACCGACTCGAGAACGGATTCGCGGGTTTGTCCTGGTCAGAGTCAGTTGAGTCAGACTGATCATCCATGATGGCGACAGCAACAGCGACAGCGACAGCGACAGCGAGTGGAAATCGACACAATGCCCCAGCTTACGGGGAACCTCGGGGCGGAAATCCCGCGCTGGTCTTATACCTGAGCGGGAACGCGGGCATTGTTGCTTTGATAATTGTTGGTGAAAAAGGGAGGGACTTTGAATGGTAAATGGCTTTTCGGCGGGGTTCTTTATGTCTTTGTGCTGGGGTCTGCTGTTTTGATGAGAGGGTTCATGAAAGGCAGTTTAGAGTTCTTTGCGTGTGCGCCTTTGTCTATCGTGATGCTGGGAGTCCACATTCAAGAATGGTTCGTGTGTTCAGATGAAGAGAAGGTCTGCTGGGGTTTTGGACATAGTTCGTCTCCGTGTAGAAAAGAGGGATGGAGCGTTTAAGTTTATGAGGAATCGTGAGTTAGGGGTGCAGATGCGTAAAATCGATCTTCTACTTCTACAAGGACTGTGATATTGCAATTCCAGACTCACGCAGCCGTTGGGGCTTTGTCTTTCTACAGTGGAGTGGAGACACAGAGGTCTTTCCTAAGTCTCAATAGAAGTCGGTGTAGTCTACTCAGCTTAGGACTTGAGAACAACGACATCCACGGACATCTCCGTCAAATAGCATGATCGAACAGAGTCAGCTTGGACAAGCTATAACTAATACATGCATCCCCAGTACAAGATCATCGAATATCAATCATCAATCGCCAATCTTCAAACATATCCACCGTCACAAACATACATCATCATATCCTCATCACCATAATACAAAATCAGTCATGCCCACCATACATCAGTACCACTCCCCATTTGCATAGTGCACCGGTCCTCTCAAGCATGCGCAATCCCCGCCTTATTCGAAACCATGACAAGAACAACCCCCGCCATAACAAGCCCAATAACAAGCAAAGCAACAAAGATAACCACCCAGTCCGGACAGCCTTTGCATAATCGTCGTTGTTTCCAGAAGACCCGCTGAGTTGGAACTTCCATCTGCCCCTCTGCTCCTTTCTCAAGGTCGCGATCTTGATCGAGTCTGATCTCGCAGTTGCAATCCAGCACGATATTCTTATTAAGCAGGTTTGTGAAGCCAGGAATGAAAGACCGGTTTCGGTACGGGGGCCCGGGCTTTTGGAGGTGTTGGCCGGCGTTGCCAGTTGGTTTCGGGAAGGAGGGCTGGGTTGAGTTGAGGATAGTGGGTTCTGGTGCGAAGTGGATGTGAGGGGTCGTAGCAGGTGAGGCCGGTTGAGGAGCGATGTAGTCCCTGTGGAAGGGAGAGATGAGGTCGGTGCGGAAGGGGCGGAGGGTGGTATTGGTATTGGTCGGTGAGGTGAGAGAGGTTTGAGATGAGGATGGAGTCGGTTGGGGAGTTGGTGGGGGAGTTGGAGGGGCAAGAGGAGTGAGGGTGCGAGTAGATGTCCGGGTGGCAGACATTGAGGCCTGCATTGTAGCGTGTGTTTGTGGAGTAGAGTTGAGATGAGCTCAATTGGATTGGGAGGTAGGGTCGAGTGTTTCTTGAGTGGTTTGTAGCGGTCTGCAGTGAGTTGTTGTTTGATATAGCAGCTTTGGTCTTGCTATCACAGCGGAAGGGGAGAACAACTGATCAAAGGTAAAAGCCAGAAGAAGACAGAGAGAATTAGAAAAAGAAGACTGATATCAGTCTCGACCATAGCGTCTACAGGAGCTCCGGCGAATTGGAAGAATACTTCGAAGGATATGAGTTCCGGACGAGTTACAAAATGGTTGCCTTGTGCTCGTTGACTCACATGCTGCTTAATTTGGCATCCATGAGTCTTCTACGAAAATAGATAGGGTATACAGTGAGGTATGAATCCTGGGCCAGTTGTAAGACTGCTACCTTAGCTTTAGCTTTTTGTGGCGATCTCTGCTGGAGGGATAGGGCTCGGAAGAGAAGGCATTGATTGCAATAACACTCTTCAATGGATGACGAGTAGACTTACAGACTGTGGACAGCGGTATGATAACCGCCTTGACCAGGGTATCAGTAATTGCTCCTGTAGCTAGAATTTCAGTGTTATAATGAAATATTGAAGCCCGTCTGCACAATAAAGAGCTCAACTGGATAGAAACCGTAGTTACCACATCAGTATCTCTCAATCACAATCTACATACAATAACAAATCCTTCTCTCCTCTCTACCCTCAAGTTCAAATATTTCCACCCCCCTTCTGTCCCTTCGCATTCCCCCGAACAACCCCCTCAAGCACAACCCCCAAGTACCCGACCCCAACAAGTAAAAACACAACCATAACCGCAAACAAAATAACTTTCACAACCGGCATCATCCCTTTGGCTTTCCTCTTCTCACCCAGCACTTCCAAGACCATGATCTTCTGCCCGCGCACGAAGTCGTGCTTTGTGTACCGTGGCCCGGGCTCGAGGGCTTCGTCTTCGGTGTAGGGAGGGAGTGGCTCTGAGATTGAAGAGGTGGATGAGGAGTGGCTGGAGATGTATGCGGCGGGGGGCATTGTGATTGTTGTTTCCAGCGTCGTTGGGGTATGGGTGAGAGCAAGATACGAGAGGCGGGAGTGGGGTGGTGGGCGTGATGGCAACGAGACGGAGCTAGATGCTCTTAATGATTGATCCATGGTACAAGATCTGCGAGATTGGAATGTTGTTGAAAGGAGAGAAGAAGTCTTGTTAAGATATGAGGTGGTTTGGTGTGGTATGGGTCAAAATTCACTAGAAAGATGTGGTGGGTAAACAAGGAAGAAGACAAGCAACAAGCCTGGAGAGGATATCATCATGTCGCAGCTCAAACACCGCAGATAGCCTCCATGGACTTGTCCCCCAGTGACTCAGAGAACTCTATTCTATTTACCTGGTGGCTATGCAATAAGCTCAAGTGTACGCCTGAGTAGGGTTCTGTTGAACTTAACCATTTGCCCTGGCCCGGAATGCATGCAGCATATTGCGGAGAGGTCACCACTCCGTCACTCTCCTGCTAGGGACTATATTTCCGCAGATGACGGAAACCATCGCCGGGCAATCTGGCAGCCTAACTGAACTTTCCCCAGGATATGTAAGTCGTCGACGTCTGCTCAAATGCACCCTGAGCTTTCAGAGATATTGATGTGGAGGCGTTAGGGGCGAGGCCCGGAATTGACTCCCAGGATCGCCACAATGCTGCACTTGCAGGACATCTCCAGTAGACCAGCTCATGATGTGGTGATGGTACTAATTAAGTGGAGTTGGTATGGATTTATACCCTTCTAGGTATGGTCGGGCTATCAAATTGTGGCATTGTAGTTATGCATAAATAGCCCTAACTACCGGCGGCGTAAGCTAGCCAGCTTGTCATCACGGTCCAAGCATTAATGCCATCTCCACCTACCTAGCAATACGATACGTCGACCGGGCTAACCGGCTTTTCAGCCTGCATATATCAAACCCCCCGTAGTTCTCAAGACTTGACCTTCTCCGTCTCACGATCTTCCCCATCCACCCGCTCAACCTCCCTCGCCTCAACCACACCCGCCCCCTCAAACACCACCGCAATCTCCTCTAGACTTAACCCCTTCGTCTCCGGCTAAAAGACCGCAAACACTACCGCACAAACAACCGTAACCACTATTATAATAAGATAGAACCTCTACCTAATTATCTTAAATGCCGTCGGCGCCGCCTTTAACAGCGTTAATAAACCCACAAATAACCCGGCACAGGAAACCGCGAACCCCTTCGCGCGTAAATACGTTAGCTAGATCTCTAACGCGTACACGTACGTTAATGCATCCATACACGATCCATAGAATATTAAGTAGAGATACAGGAAGAAGACTCCCGCGGAGTTGCCTGCTTGGTTTGTCGTGCCGCTGTAGAGGGCTACTATAATTAAGACGCCCAAGAGGGACACGGCGCAGCCGGCAAGGCCGGTAGTCATGAGCCATTTGCGGCTGATGTGGTTAAGTAATATAGTGTTAAGGATATTGCAGAGTAGTTCTTCGGTTAGTTAGTCCGCGGAGAGGGCGAGGCTTATGGTATCGTTGTGGCCGAGGGATTTATACAGGGTCAGGCCGTAGTTATTAGTTATGCCGGTGAGTTGGTCGGCGAGTAGGGTAATGAAGCTGATTAGGGCCTGGCAGCGGTACTATGGGATTATAAAGAGGGAGGCCTAAGTTAAGGGTAGGCCGCGTTTGTATGCTAGCTGTGTGCAGATTTAGTTAAACTCGCGAGTGGCGGCGGAGTCGGTGGATAGATTGTAGGTTATGATATATTATCTTATAGATGATTTTTGCTTTGGGGAGGTAGCCCTTCTTTTTAAGCCAGCGCGGGGACTCAGGGACCCAGATAATACCTGTGGCGAGGACCAGGGGTGGGAAGCATTGCAGAGCAAGCGAGGGCCGCCGATATCTACAGAGTAGAAACCGTCAAACAAAGTTGAAATTCCCTGCAGACCGACTAGAAGACCGCGGCTATGAGGAGGGGCAACTTCGCTCTGCCACAAACGAACCAGCATCACCAGCCCGCCAATGCCGAAGCCGGTGATTGATACTTAGCCTTGCTGTTTTGACTAAAATTAACCCTAACTATAACTAGTTACATATGGTATACTTATAAAGTATTTTATATAAGTATATTACTATTTTAAAGGCACCTTTAAAATATTATTTAATAGCTTAGACTTGGTTACTTGTAGTAAATTCTATTTATTAGTGGTATAGAAGTTATAATAATAGGGTTATTCTTAATAAGTATACAATATATATTTTAAATATTTTTATAAATTATCTATAATATACTATTTATTAATAGAGTAGTAGTAACTATAAGTAACTAAATAAATAAAACTATTATTTTAAATATAAGTAGTCTGTGAAGATCAACTAGCCAGCAGGGTTTTTTAGTAATACTAGAAGATAGTAGGTTAGTATAATATTTTAGTATAGTAAGTATAATATAACTTATAAAAGGGAAATAATAAGAAGGAGCAAGAAGGGAGTTACTTAAGTTCTCTTAGAGGATAGAAGAGTAAAGGGAGGGGGAGTAATATTAAGATATAGCTAGCCGCGGGAGCATGATAGCTTATTAAGTTTACTACTATAGGAAGAATCCTAACTATATAAAAGAATAGCTAATCAGCATTAATAACTGTTACGGAAGAACCAGCCTCTGGTTTCTTCCTAACCCTGGTAACCTCTCGTAAGCTTGTAATACTTGACTTAACTTACTTAATCCCTTCTTTAAATAGCCTTATATCTAACTAGTATAAAGACTAGTTACGGTTAGGGTTAAGCTTAGTTAAAATAGGCAAGGCCATATATCTTATATATAGAATACCTGTAGAGTAGTTCGTACGAGTATATTGCTTTTCTAAAGGTAACTCTAAATAATAATATAATATTAATTACAAAGAATAAGTAAGACTAGACATAGTAATAATAAACATCCCTAAATATTCTTTACTAGTATACTATCTAATATACTATTTATAGTCTTTCCCTGGTCCCCTAGTATACTACATAATATACTACTTACAGTCCCCCTAATAATATACTCGCACGTGGCCTTTTTCTCGTGGGCGTCTTGCTAGGTAACTTTTATTATATAATAGCTAGTATCTGTCCGGGTCTGTTAGTATTCCTAGGTCCGTCCTAATACTAAAGGTAGTTAATATATTAAGATCCCAAATATTTATTAAGAACCTAGCAAGGCGGGGTCGCGAGGCAGAAACAGGGACAGCTGTTCCAGTTAAGGCAGCTAGAAAGAAAAGGATAGCAGGTTAGTTAAGATTATAGCTATAAAAAGATAGTAATCTAGAAAAGATAAAAACCCTAGAAAGATAGTAGTTTACTAAGGACTGCTGCTAGGGGAAAATAATAGCTAGTAGAGGACCGCTATTAAGAGAAAGACTACTATTAAGAAAGAATAGTAGTTATGGGATAATAGCTATTACTCTAGGATAATAGTCTAGTATATCTTAGTAATAAGTTACTAGGTAGGTAGGAAGGAGCTAAGGTAAGCTGCAGGTTACGTGAGACTACTATAAAAACTATTATAAGGTATAGTAGTTAGGAAGGTAATTACTAAGAACTACTATAAGGACTACTACAAGGGTTAGTAGTTAGGAAAATAGTTAGGATAAAAAATATTTAAGGATACTTATTATTATTATATCTAGTCTTACTTATTCTTCGTGATTAATTACAAATTATTATTTAGAGTTATTTTTAAAATAGTAATATACTTATATAAATTACTCTATAAGTATTTTATATATAAGATACTTAGCCTTACTTATTTTAACTAAGCTTAACCTTAATTATAACTAGTTTTTATACTAGTTAGACGTGAAGCTATTTAGAGAAAGGATTAAGTAAGTTAAGTTAAGTATTACAAGCTTATAGGAGGTTACCAGGGTTAGAAAGATGCAGAGAGGTCTGTTCTTCCGTAACAATATTATGGTTGCATAATCTTCCGTGGTTGATAATATTTCTTTCCGATAATAGTGTCCTGGGATACTATTATCTCGTCGCAACGTCAATGGTCCGTATTCTGCCGCGTAGACCGCCTTGGCTGGGTTCTTAACAATAACCTTTAATATATTACTAAGATACTTAGTATATAAAGTAGTATAGGAATAGTAGTGCTAAGAGTAAATAGTATACTAGACTATTTACTACTAGTATACTGAATAATATATTATAGAGGATATTTAGGGATGCTTATTACTACTATAATTTATTTTACTTATTCTTTATAATTAACAAAATATTATTATTTAGAGTTATTTTGCAATAATAATTTACTTGTATAAATGTAAGTCGATAGCCGCAATGCGCCATTAAGAGGTGTAGAAACGTGATATATCAGTTCAAGGTAGGGCTTCGATTGGTACTGAACTAATCACTGAGGTCCCTTTCGGGGAACCTCAGCGCTGCCACGTAAGGCGGTGCGGTCATGTGACCACCTAACTAAGTGAGCTGTAGCCTCAGGCCGCCGCAACGGCCATGGTGGCCTAACAATAAACTACTCTATAGGTATTCTATATATAGGATACTTAGCTTACTTCCTTTAACTAAGCTTATACTAACTATAACTAGTCTTTATACTAGTTAGATAGGATAAATATATAAAGAATACGATAAATTAAGTCAAGTTATTATTACAAGCTTACGAGAAGTTACCAGGATTAGGAAGAAGCCATAGGTTAGTTAAATAAGATGTTAATTATTATCTAATATAAGCATCTTGACTTAACCTGAAATACTATAATATGTAAGTCGACTAATTAAGCTGATTAATCTATGTTACAGCCTATACTTGCTGGCAAAAAAATAATTCTATAATAATAAATTACCAAGTTAGCGAATACTACTTACGGTACCCAACTGCCCGCAGCAGCAACGCGTCCTGGCGTCCAAGAACATCAGGTGGTATCAGCCAAAGGACAAACGTATAGCCGAATTTCTCGCGTGCTAGGCGTGCGTGCTACGAGGATGTTTTTCGTGTTGGGTCGTTGCGCGGTCAATTTGCTCGGTACCCAGGCCCGCAGCCAGAGCAAACGTTGTTTAGCTGTGACACTGTGACACTGCAAGCCCTTTTATTCGCATGTTGGCTACAAAGAGGAATGGGATGGATAGTTTTTTGTCTCCGAGAGCTCAAAACAGCTGCAGCTGCCGGAGTGCGAAAAGAACGGCAAACCGGCCGATGTGATTTGGAGAAAATGGTCTTAGCCTCATAGTGATAATCCGATGACGGGTTGCGACCGCTGCTACAGAGGGTATGCCGTGCACACCAACTTTGCGCGACATTTCCAGTCAGTGTCCCGTCCAAGAGACCAGGAGGCAGTCTCTGGCAATCTCGCAGCATTTGGAACGAGGCACTGGCGAATCATAACTTTGCACTATGCGAAACAGCCATGCTCAAATTCGCCCGTGCCCCCCTTTGCACGCCTGAGATTCAGCCTAACATGCCGGTCTATCAGATCAAAGGCGTCGAGAACTACGACATCTGCCACAGCTGCTACATCGGCTGCTTGAAGCCGTATGGCCTCAATAATTTCTTCTACCGCAACGCAGACTCGCCGTAACCCAGCGGACCAACGGGCGTGCGGCCTCAACCCGAGGAAACCGCGGTTTGCTGCCTTTGTATATAAGCTCGACGAGGCCATGATCACAGTGATATTCTCAACATTCAGGGATTTTACCGGTCCTCTGAGTCCGCTCAATATCTCCCCGAAGCTCAATCTTGGCACGAACCGCGAATGGGCTATGAAGAAGTAGTCCGCGGGCACCTTTCTTGAGAGCCACGTTCCCAGCGATCCCAACTCGACTAGCCGAAGAAGCAACCTGCAATCTCCACTCTCCACGCATGCGCTCGAAATTCCGCGCCGCATGCTCCGCACAAGACGAAGCTGCTTTTCTCATCTTCGCGTCGCACCGAGAGAGTATTTACCACCAAACGGTCCCTGAAATGCGGCACCTCGTCGAGCAGTCGAAGCAGAGTGCCGTGCTGCATAAACAATACAACTCGATCTCGTCGGCATGTCGTAAGCTCAATTGGGACCGGGAATTATGGGCTACGGTATTTGGGGACTTAGTGGGGTCTTCCGCACGCATTGGGGCGTCGAGGGCGCGCAGATGGGGCGTGCGGCGATGGGACTTATGATCAATGTGCAGCAGAATGCGGTAAGAGTGCGGTATTTGCAGAGGATTCAAGATGCTGTTGAGTAGGACACTCGTCTGGCTAGCGGTGAAGTCATACAGTCAGGGATGAAGCGCACTGTGGAAGCTGGGTCGGGGAGCTGAACAATGTTGTATACTTCGTTATTTCGTTTGGCGTATAGCTTGTAGGTTGCTACGATGAATGCCTAATCCTCGATGTTCTAGTTCCTACATCACCCATACTAACTAGTTCTTCCTCTGTCCTCGACATTTTCCGGCGCTCTCAGTGCTTGTCATGCACGGAAGTATGGAAGGTTCCGAGTTACTATCACTGTACTAGGTATCTCTAGAACAGTAACAAGAAACCATATAGCAGATCTAGCAAGAATTTATACGTAATATGGAGAGACATCCTCTCTCTGCGATCCCATGCTCGAATATGTAAGACTCCACAAGTTTTCTACAATTCTAAGCTTCTTGGCTCCCTATACGCATGTCGCAGCTCGGGCCTGCACAGGAATGAATGAAAGAAAGATATGCAAGCGTTCAGATCACTCTGGTGCTACCGGTGGCAGCCCATAATGCGGCCGTCATTGAAAGATCAATGCAAATAGGTGGAGTGGGGGTGTTGGCTGAGTTTTAACCGCCGGCTAAACTAAGACCGGCGGTTAAACATGTTAAACTGTTCCCACTCCACACACGTCCGTTCAGTAAGCGCAGCCCTTGGACTTTGAAACCTTCCTCGGCCATGTGTTGCTGGCTGGAGATTGCCCCGGAGCTAGGAAAATGTGATCCGAGTAAGCGAGAAGATCATGTCATGAGTACATGTTCCCCATCCCCCGCGTC
>NW_027395800.1:0-123887 GCF_047715665.1 Aspergillus karnatakaensis | reverse complement strand
AAAGACGTACTTGGACGGCGCATGGTCGCTCGAAAACGTCGTAAACGTCCCATTCACCAGCCCATCCCACATCGCGCCGAGATCCATCGGATCCTCCCTCAGCGCTGGCGAGCAAACACACATCGCTCCATGGAAGTTCTCCCCGCGCAACTTCTCGCTCGTGAAGAACAGATAGTGCGGACATGTCTCCGCATGCACGGGGAGGAGTTTCGTCTGTGCCCGTCGGACGTGCTTCGCCGCGACCTTCGAGCTCATGTGCACGATTAGGATCGGCACGTCAGCGAGCTCAGCGAGCGAGAGGGCGCGGTATGTCGCTTCGTCCTCGGCGATGTTGGGCCGCGCGAGCGCATGCGCGTAGGGCTCTGTGCGGCCGCGGGCTTCAAGTTTCCGAGTCATCCAGTCGATCATGTCGGCGTTTTCGGCGTGAATCATCGTTGTCATTCCCAACGAGCGGGTGGTGGCCATTACGTCGAGGAGTTCGGAGTCGCGCAGGCGCATAGGCTGGTAGGTCATGTAGAGCTTGACGGAGGAGATGCCTTCGTCTTTGACGAGGGTAGGGAGTTCATCGGCGAGGATCCTTTCGGTGGGGTTGGACAGGATGAGGTGGAAGCCGTAGTCGCAGTGGGCGTTGCCCGTGGCGCGGCGATGGTATTCGGTGATGACGGGGAAGAGGGATTCATCAGTGCGTTTTTGCGAGGCGAAGGCGAGGACGGTTGTTGTGCCACCGGCTACAGCTGAACGAGTGCCTGTTTCCCATGTGTCGCCGGTTGGGCTGTTGTCTTGTTGCAGGTGGACGTGGCTGTCCACGCCGCCGGGGAGGACGTAGGCGCCGTCGGCGGACAGGGTTGGCGCGGTGGGGAAGAGCGAGGGGAGGTTGGTGCCTAGGAGGGCGATTTTGCCGTTGGAGATGGAAATGTCTGTGTTGGGGAGGATGTCGCTGGCCGTTGCCTGTGCTTGTTAGAGGGGGAGAGAGTTTTGGTGTGAGGGGTAGGGTAGGTACTATTGTAGCGTTGGTGATGATGAGTTCAATCTCCATGGCTGCAAGAGTGATCTTGGTAGTGCTAGAAGGTTACAGAGAAGAGTAAGAGCATGTGTCGTGTGTAGAGAATTTATTATCTAAATAATAGCAGTGTCCGATCTCGCAGGCGATATCTTGTCGGCGATGCTACTCCATTACTTACTCCAACTCTCCAACGGCGACGATAAGATAGTTAGTTTGGCCGATAAGTTGGATCGCCGGATATTTGTCCGATCTACACATTTAATCAACACATCTTTTCTGAATCATTCGGTTCCATCATTCAATCGGTATACTATCTATACACACCATGGCACGAACCGTCCGCCTCGCCGCCGCCCAAATGGGCACCACCAACAAATGGGATGACCGCGCCGCAACCCTCACCCGCATGGTCACCCTGCTCAAATCCGCCGCATCCCAAGGCGCCCAAATCGTGCTCTTCCCCGAAATCGCTTTCACCACCTTCTTCCCCCGCTACCTCATCAAGGATCCTGCAGAAGTCGAGTCCTGGTTCGAGCACGGCGACATCCGCACTGCCCCCAACACAAAGGCGCTCTTCGACGCCGCGACCGAACTCGCCGTCGACATTAGCGTCGGCTTCGCAGAAGCCACAGATGACGGCGACCATTATAACGCTTGCGTCTACTACCATGCAAAGACAGGTGATATCCTCTCACGATACCGCAAGATCCATCTCCCCGGTGATTTTGAGCCACTGCCGGACCCAAAGGCCGTGAACCAGCTGGAAAAGCGGTACTTCCTGCCTGGTAACTTGGGGTATAAGGCGTTCCGTGTCCCTGGTCTTGTTGATGGATCTGAAGCGGAACAGAACGGCGACCCGATCGTCGGCCAAATGATTTGCAATGACCGTCGCTGGGCCGAAGCGTGGCGGACGTACGGCCTTCAGGGCGTTGAGATTGTCCTCTGCGGATACAACACGAATGGCTTCGCGCCGCAGTTCTGGGGACAGAGCAAAGACATGACGAAAGAAGAAGCCGAGGCATTCTCACTATTCCACCACAAACTCGTCATGCAGTGTCACTCATACACAAACGCGACGTTTAGTGTTAGCTCCGCGCGCTGTGGCCTTGATGACGGCGAGTACCCGCTCATCGGAGGAAGCACAATCGTCGACCCCGAGGGACGCATTATCGCCGAGAGCAAAACGGTCGAAGACGAGATTGTGATAGCAGACTGTGACCTGGACCTCTGCAAGCCCGGTCGCAAACGCACCTTTGATTTCGGACGCCATCGGCGAATCGAGCACTATCAGTTGCTGGCGACGCAGACGGGCGTTGTTGAGCCTCCGCGTCTATCTACATCTACATCGAATGCATCAATCTCCGAGTCTCCTTCCACAGCCCTCACCGGCAGCACGGGCAAGAAACACCGCATCCTTCTCATCAACCCCAACGCCACAAAATCAATGACAGACAAGTGCATCGAAATGGTCGCCCCGACTCTCCCCGCCGACGTGCAAGTCGACGGCTTCACATCCCCGATCCCCGCTCCCACAGCCGTTGAAGGAACCCTCGACGCCGTCCTCTCCACCGCGGCCGCCATCCGCGCTGTCCTCCCCATCGCAGACCGCTACGACGCCTTCCTGGTAGCCTGCTACAGCGACCACCCGCTCATTAAAGCACTGAGAGAAGAGCTCACTGCACCCGTCGTCGGAATCATGGAAGCTAGTCTCTTCGCGGCGCGAACACTAGGCGGCCGTTTTGGAATCGTGGTTACCTCATCCCGCTCGGCAGTGCTGCACTCCGACTCGATCCGGAATTACGGGCTTGAGGGGTTCTCGGTTGGCGTGCAGAGCTGTGGGCTAGGTGTGTTGGGCCTTGAGCAGAAGAGCGAGGAGGTTGTCTTGGGGGCGATGTGTGATGCGGCGAAGGAGCTGGTTAAGCGGGGTGCTGATACGATTACACTGGGGTGTGCGGGGATGACGAAGCTGAAGGAGGCGGTTGAGGCAGCTGTTGGGGAGGATGTGCAAGTTATTGATGGTGTTGTTGCCGGGGTGCATCATTTGACGGGCATTCTGAGGATGGGAGGCCGTACGGCGAAGAAGGGGGTTTATGCTAGTTCGAGGGTTACCAGGGAGGGGAGGGGGCAGGAGTATCTTTAGAGCATTGTAATATTAGAATGCATTTATCATTGCGACGTCATTAACAATCATTCATACTAGTAGCTACAATGGCATGGAGTTGTATGAAGAGACAATAGTCACAGCTGGGGGGGAACAAGTCGAATCTATATTGATGGATGAATACCTGCACTCCATCCTCTAAAGTTACAATGAACCAAAAACAAAGCTCTACGCAGAAGACATAACACTGAAATCAATGAATTAAACCTATACATGTACCAGATAAGCAAGCCTACTTCTTGACCTCAACAACCACCTCGCCACCCCCCTCCTCCAACCTCTCCCCCCCATCCACCCCCTCAAGCACACTAACATTCCTCTCATCAACCGCAAACGGCCAAATCAAGAACAACAGATAATACACACCCCCCGAGACAACAATCGCCACCAACCAACTCTGCGAATAAAGGTAGCTCGCCCCCTTGGGAACCCCCTTCTGCCCCGTCACCGCCGCCAGCCCAGGCATGTTCGGGGCAAGCCCACAAATAAACGCCGCAATCGCACGCATATTAACTCCACGCGTGAAGTAATGCGTTCCATGCCGGTCATACAACGACCTCAAGCGCATCCTTCGCCCACGACAAACCCAGTAGTCCACAACAATCACTCCGGCAATCGCACCAAGAAACAGCGAGTACCCACCCAAGAATGCAGAGAAGGAAGCAGCAGAGTTCTGGATATACCACGGCATACTGAGGATACTGAGCAGCGCACATATATACGCGCCCCGACGGGTGTCAATGTATTTGGGGAACCAGAGGGCCAGATCGTTGGAGAAGGAGACGCTGTTAGCGGAGATGTTAGTGCCGATCGCGGCGAGCGCCCAGCATGCGGCGGCAAAGAACTGCGCAGCCCGGTTTTCCCACAGCACGGCAACTTCGAGCGGGTTCCAGGTTTGCTTGCCGTAGATTACTTCGGTTGCGGAGGAGACGGTTGCGCCGAGGACGCCGCAGAGAGAGACGAGGACTACCAGGCCGACGGCTTGCGTCCAGAAAACATGGGTAGGCTTTTTGGCGTAGCGGGTGAAGTCGGGCATGTCTGTTTGGGTTAGCTTTTGTTAGAGCTGGAGGGCTGGTGATGGAGAGGGGGGGGGGAACGCACTCAGGGCCAGAGTGGCCTTGGGGCCGATCGCGCTGGTGACGCACTGCAGGAAGACAACAGCGACGGGCGTGCCATCGTGAATAACACTGGGTTTTGAGAAGACGGGGCCGAATCCGTCCGCTAGTTTAACGCAATTAGCTTCTTCTTCCTCAACGCAAAGTAAGATATTGACATACCAGCCTTAACAGCCCAAGCAAACAGCACGATACCGAAAATAGGCATGATGCAAGTCTTGACGATAAATAGATACCGCAGCTTCGACACCTTGAGCCAGAGCAGTGGCGCCTGGAGCAATATAGCAAGGAAGAAGCACAGCAGTTCGGCAGAGGTGATCGGGCCTCCGGCGGGGAGTTTGTTCGGGAAGTGGTTGAAGGACGGCCAAATGGCGCTGATCATCGTCGACACGCATTGCCCTGTTTGGTATGTTTGTGTGCCGAACCAGATGATTGCGACGATGCCGCGGACTGTTGTCATGTTAGATTGTGGGTATAGTCTGGAGGAGGTCTGGGTGGCGTACCGAAGACGGCAAAGTAAGAGCCTCGCATGCCGAAGCTGGCGCGGGTGTAGACGGGAAAGTTGATGCCGTAGATAGCGCCGACGTAGCTGGTCTGTTAGTCCTGATATCAATAGATATGTGAGTGTGGAAACTCACCCATCAAGCATAGCCGGGATACAGACGAGGACGTGGCCAACGATAACGGCGGCGATGGCCATGGGCGCACTCAAGCCCTTGCTCACGGAACTCGATGTGACTGTTCATTTTGTTAGAAGTCAATCGACACGAGAAAAAGAGAAAATACCCTGGTACATGCTGATACTGAACGCCTCAGCAACCCAGAACCCCAACAGTGACGGCCACTCCCATGTCCGCTTCGGGGAGTTCAGCGGGATAGGATCCATATCCTTGTTGGAGGAGACGCCCTCCATGGCCAAGCTGGCATCGCCCTGTTTCACCTGCAGTCTCTCTCGTAAACCCATGGTGTGTAGTTTGTGTATAGAATCTGGGATCCCATGGCCGTGGATGGCATGCAGGACCTTTGTAGTTTGCGTTATCATCTGGCAGGATCAGGCTGATAAGAGGAGAGTGGGTCGGCCGATGTTATCTCTTGCTAGTGACGGCGAGATAACTATCTACTCCAAGTCTCCAACAGCTTTACTTAAACCAGTAGCATAACTGATAAGCTACCTATAAAACGTGGCTTTTTCCGGGGTGGCGACACGGAAAAGATTCTAAAGTACATCATCTCATACAGTCTAGATCTTCGATTTGCCTAGCTTGCTCTCCTCCGCCTTGAATATCTTGACCAGCTGCCGGACGGCCAAATCCAGCAACACGTCTTCGGAGCCACCGGGGATCCGAGCTCCTGGGACATCGCGCAGGATCGCCTCGACGAGTTCGCCTTGCCCCTGCTTGGTGAACCCGGCTCCACCGAAGAGCAGGACTGCCGTCTGCGCGCACTCGTTCAGCACCATCGCCCCCTTGGCTTTGGCCAGTGCCGTGATTCCTCCGAGCTGGCGGTCTGCTTCTTCCTTCGGGAGGTTGGCGAGCTGGTACAGCAGTTGCTCGACGAATGCCCACATGGTCTCTAACTCGGCGCCGGCTTTTGCTAACCGGTGTCGCACCACCGGCTGGTCCATGAGTGTTTTCCCAAAGGCTTCGCGCTTGAGACAGTAGGCGAATGCAGTGGAGAGAGCGACGCGTGCTTGGCGAGTGACGCCGACCGCGATAGTCAGACGTTCATGGTTGAAGTTGTTCATGACGAGTTTCATGCCCTCGCCTTCGCGACCGATCAGGTTCTCCACGGGAACCTTGACGTCGTCTAACTCGATGAATGTCGTTCCCCCAGTAACCTGCCCAGCAACCTTGAGGCGCTGCATTGAGACTCCCGGGTAGCCCTTAAGGGGCACAACAAGCAGTGAAAGACCGCCTGGGCCGGGGCCGCCTGTGCGCACAGCCATCGTGCTGTACTCGGACCAAATGCCGTTGGTAATCCTATAAAGTCAGCATTATCACGACCAAGCCTTGCAGCGAGCGCACCATTTCTTGTTTCCATTGACAATGTAGTACTTCCCGTCCTCCGACTTGGTCGCCGTCGTGGTAATGTTCGCCACATCCGAACCAGCATCCGGCTCCGTAATCGCAATGCAAGTCCTCTTGCGCCCCGTCAACAGGTCCGGTAGGAACTTCTCCTGCAATTTCGGGCTCCCATATTTGATGATCGGGGGAATGCCGAACGCGAAGCCGGCATTTAGCGAGCCACCAGGCCCACTAAGACCCGACCGAGCGAGCTACATGCATTATCTTGAATGAGTGCACCCCTCTCTACTGGTCATGGAGAAACCCACCTCATCTGTATAAATTCCCGTATGGATATAATCCCACTCCTCAACCTTGACGCCCAGAATATCGTGAATCCCCAGCCTCTTCAACCAGTCCACCGGTAACGGCGCTGGCAGATTGGGGAGTAGCATGTTGGCCTTGCAGAAATCCTTAAACACGTGCTCAGGGACAGTGCCCTCTTTTTCCCATTCCATTGCATGCTTGAGCAGGTTGTCGTAGATGAATTGGCGGGCGGCCTTTTGGAAGCGTCGGTGGCCTTCGCTGTAGTAGGGGGACGGGAGGCCGCGGAGGTAGGGCGGCTCCGCGAAGGGGACGGTAGAGACTTCAGCCATGGTGTTGCTTGATGTTCTAACAGTGATCAAGCGATGATGATGGTTAAATAGAGCTTTCGCTCGCTCATCCCCAGCTTCTCCCCGCATTTCAGCCGAGGCTGGCGGCCCGAGGCCCATGCATGTGTCTGACTAATAGAGACAGCATACACCCTTTATGGAAGGTACGATGAGGGGCTAGTTCTGTTTAGGCAGGTTCGTCTGCTTCTATCGCACCTTCCTGTTTTGTCCGTTTCCTTTCTGGGGACAAAGTTGAACAAACAGCCCTCGATGATTGCAGAGAGTCATCAAGCAACCTCCTAGCATGGCATTGCCCACCCACAGCATACTCTGCAGGCGAAAACAAGCCACAGCCGAGATCCGCCCGATGCCAGATCCCGTCCCTCCAGCACATGGCGCCGATATCATGCACTGGCCCGTTCCTCGGGGCCGGCTTCTCGCTCCCTTCGGCCACCTGCATCCGACTCAATCGAACCAGACTCTGCTCGCCATTTTGTTTACTAGGCAGTAGGCAGGGTTAAAACATTCTTTAGGATTCTATGGTCACTCCCCGACCACCACCCTCCACCTCTTTATATTCCTCCACCAAATCCTTGATATTATACCGTGCCTCTGTAAACTCCATCTCATCCATCCCTTGCATCTCATACGTCCGGATATACCTTTTCCGGCTGTACAACCAGTCGAATTGCTCGAGCGTCATCTCCATTTCCCTAGTGACGGATGTGAAATTCCCGGTTGAAGTCGCCGATATGCCATCATGTCCGGCAGCGTGGACAGGCAAGGCTTGGAATTGCGCGCCCGACGGCAGCCACTCGATAAATTTGCAACTTTCCTTGTCTTGCATGTCGTTGAGAAGCTGTTGAGTATCGCTGGGTATTTCGGGTATTCCTCGACTGCCTTATGTCAACATAGCGTACAGGGAAGGTAGGGTAGGGTATGTGAGCGCTCACAAGGAAGCGGTATACGCGAGACACTGCTCAGAGGCATACGCTTCAGTGCGACCGAGCATAGTCCATGTTTTCTCTCGAAGTAGCTCGGCCGTTAGATCTGTCAGGGCAGGTTGCGACCCCTCTGGCCGGCTGGCAAGGGGGACAGCCACGGATGTCAAAAAGTGCATTCTTGGTGGAGCAGGGACCATTCGTTCTATAAACTGAGATAGCTCCTTGTCTCCCGGTGTCGAGAAGCGTGATGAGGCGGTCGCTCCCAGCATAGTATCAGCGACCGTTTGAGAGTAGAGATCCCACGGAAACCCAGTGGTGACTCCGCGGTTGAGTGTCTCGCCCATCATCTGCACTGTTAGAGCCCGCTGTGCCATAGTCGGAGCAGCCACACGTACCCGATAACTATAAAGCGTTGCCAGATCCGCTACTTCAGTGAGATAATGAAGCGAGAGAACAGTATTATACGGTTGGACCACCGATCCATCACCACCAACGTAACTGGGCAGAACAGAATACGTCGTCCGCGCGACCTGCGGGTATTCCTCCGCAAGTCGGGTTAGCAGTTGGCTTCCGAGCCCGCCTCCGGTTCCGGCGTAGACGCTGTGTGTCATTTGAAACCCCTGGAGACGATCACACTCCTCTGTTTCCCGCCGTACCGCTTCCAGGACTCGGTCGGCGAGGCCGTGCGCTTCTTCGCCGTAGAATCCGTGGGCCCAATTGTTGGCATAGCCATATGGGCCGTATACTTGGTTCTCCGGAGGGGTGTTCAGACCGTTGGACTTAGAGCATACCCGGTCTGCCATGTCTGGTTGAGAGTCTGTGAATATTGCGCGGGGGTTATAGTGAGTGTTCGAGGTCTAAGACTGAGTCATTGGGTGTTAAGTGAGGTTTGTGCTGATAACAGACCTGTTTGAAGTAAACCCCCAATCGCTCTTGCTGTATATCTTTCCATGGGAATGACTCCGCAGAGAGTCTGAAGGCTGTTAGTGCCGTTCTCAATTTGTTCACGGCTTGCGTGGGTGCAGCTACTGCCCAGATGAATCCAGTCCGTGCTCGATTGTTAAGCCGTGCCTAGTTAACGCCGGTTAGTTTAGGAGTACTCTACAGAGGAGTAATAATAACCGCTCTACCAGAATTTTGCGCCCAGATCGAGTCCCTAGCCATTTGTCAGTGACGATTTCTCAAGTTAAATGTGGCCTCACCGTCTGCCCGACGTGCAGGTTTATCTATCGATATGCTGTAATTAGCCAAAGGTCTAGCTGGCATTGAGCAGGTCTTGGATACGTCACGCACGATCTCTGGTTGGCCACTCATGAAGGGCAGGTTAAGGTTGTATAGGTGCTGGGGTGGGCTTACAGCGTTAACGTCGAGGTTCGCGTCGCAGCTCCACCAATTTTGCAGCTACGGAGAGGCCCCACGTCTCGGATCGATCTACCCGATGTTATAAAGACAATACTTCCTTAGCCGTATAGCGATCCGAGCCTTTGTTCCACGGTAGGTAGACTCTGAGTATGCCGAAGATCAGGGCTCTAGAACTACAAAAGATAGAAGAATGCTCGCACAAAAAGATGATCTAGACTCATGATTGGCTAGCCACGCGATGGGTTGGCGCTGCGCCGCAATTTACAGCGTCCTGTATGACCGGTTGATCCGGCTGCGAAGCCAACACACAATCTCAGCAAGGCCTCGTGCAGGTAACAAGCCCTGGTGGTTGACTGTGAGCTGGATACCTTAAGCCAAGACGCGACCTATGCGACCCGTAGGTAGGATTCCGCTTGGGTCGGTTGGCCCCGATTGGGAATTAGGTGTCCGAGACCTGCATGAGCTTCGGTACGATGTCCTGATGCCATCTCGCAATCGCTCTGGTATCTACGCTGGTACTCCTCGCCACCCAAACCCCGCATCATCTTGTTTTCATTAGTTAGCATCTTGCCGATGAATCCCTCGACAAAGAATTCAGACAGAATGACTTGTCCCGAGATAGCTTAAACTACCCCCAGGAGACTGAAGCTAGCGCATCCTTCCAACAGATCTGTCGTTTGCTTGACTCGTCCCTTGCTGGCAAATCTTATCTCTCTCTCTCCGGGCGAGTCATTCGGCTGTAGCCACCGAGCCAGGCAGTCCATCCGACTGGCCTGCAGCATTCTTTAAGGTTTATTCCTATGACGTTACCCAAGAATGCTGATCAATCGAGTCGGATGGTTTTCTTTGTTGTCCTTGCGTGAGCTTGCATATTAGTTTCCGAACCCCGGCCGTGCTATACTATAAATATGAAGGCCCCAGTTTCCTGTTAAACAAATCGTTACAACCAACCTCTACCTATGGCTTCTCAACCTGTTATCGTTGTCCTTGGAGCAACAGGAAACCAAGGGCGAGGGGTGGTGCAGGCCCTGCTGCGCGAGCCGTCGCCTATGACGTGGCAGGTCCGCGCCATCACCCGAAATCCGGATTCCGATGCGGCGCAGGACCTCCTCAATGCTTTCCAAACCCCTGACAACCGATTGAGTCTTCACACCGGTGATCTCTACGATAAGACAAGCCTCGAAGATGCTTTCACTGGAGCGTATGGTGTCTTCGGCGTCACCAGCGAGTACGCGGGCAAAACTATTCCCGACGAGGAGGGTATGAAGCATGAACTGCAAGCCGGCAGGAACATCATCGATGCTGCGAAAAAGGCCAATGTCAAGCATTTCGTGTTCAGTAGCTTGCCCAACATGAATGAAGTTACCGGAGGACGATTGACAAGGATATACCACATGACCCATAAGTCGGTTATTGCGCAATGGGCTAAGGAGGAGCTGCCGGCGGTAACCTGCCTGATTCCTGGTGCGTATCGTGGTATTGGTGTCTTTACTGCTTGAAAATAACACCTGTACAGGTCTTTTCCTCTCCAACCTGAATCGTCCACAGTACTGTTGCCGGAGAGAAGGTCAGACCCTTGTTCCTCACCTCTCGTCTTTCTAACATTGAACCCAGATGGAGTTGTTCGCTTCTGTCCCCCGATCCCTGCCATCAAGCTTATGGAATGGGTTGATCCCGAGTACGATATGGGGCTCTTTGCTGCACGTAAGACTGCCATTCATCAACTAACCATTCTACGTACCCCAAGCTGATCTCCACCACAGGAGTATTCTCCCTGGGACCTGACAAGACCTCTGGCAAGAGCTATTTCGTCGGAAGTAAACACTTCCGCATGCAAGATCTCGCCTCCACATTCACGCGGCTCACCGGCCAGCCGGCCGTCTACGACCCAATTACTCTCGATGACTGGGCCGACATGACGTCGAGTCAGGTTGGGCCTGGATTCAGAGAGGATGCGCGGCAGATGATGGAATGGTTCTCGACTGCGCCGGAGGATAAGAGGTGTTATGGGGCGATGGAACCTGCGGAGGATACTGCGTATGCGGAACTTGGGGTGGAGGCTAGTTCTTTTGAGGATTGGGTGAAGCGGTATAATTGGGCTGGTCCATGAGTGATATCTAGTGAGATTTATCGAGGCTTTCTTTTGATTCGAAGTTTCGGATCCTTGGTTAAAATATATCAAGCGCCTGATTGAAGTTATAACCTTGGGCGCTTTGTGCTTCTGGCTTGAATCAATGGGTGATATATCAAGGAAACAAATTTTTCTGATATAACTGATCATGATATGGCCCGGCGGATCCGGTGTTCCCATCGCTGTCACATCACTCAAGCCCTTGTAGGTGATCGAGACCACTATGCAGGAGAAGTGTTAGCTATTGTTAGCATTTATCCCGACTTCAAGAAACAAGCTAGATCTTGGGTGCCAGTCCCGTGCGCTATGGCACCGATGCTTGCCAAAGAAATTGTGTACTGCAAGGTGCCATATAGTAAAGATATATTAATCGCGTCTCTCAACCTTTGAGGGCATATTGATCGTCAACTAGCGGTGTATGAGCGAGGGGCAATCAAATCAGGTGACAGGAAAATACAATCAATCAATCCTTCATCAGCCTTGTGCACTTCTCCTGACTCTTCGAGAGGAAATCTCCACCATGGATGAAATCAACCAACAAGTGCTCGAAGCTATTGAGAACATGAAAACGATTGGAGTCGTCGTCGACCTACCCATCGACATCCTAGCGCCCGACAACTACATGAATTCAGCATTTGATTTCATCAAGCCACTCACGATAACATGGGAAGAAAACAACCTGGTACGGGAGATTGCCGTCGACATCTATCCACGACACGCATACGTGGTCGTCGACATCAACAATCACCGTTACGACTTCGAGCGCGCCCACTTGCAGGACTTCACTCTTCCCGTTTACATTCTTCGCTTGTCTCGGAAACGCAGGCAGTGGACTTTCTTCAGACGCGTACCCGAGGATCGACGAGTTGACAAGATGATCGCAGAGTTGCACAGGTGTAATGGAAAGACGCGGCCGTCGTTCCTTGCAGACCATATCAAAGGCTCTGTCTACCTTTCTCCTCGGAGGACTTGAAGGCAATGGATTGCATTTGTTATGCTCTCAGCCTGGCTGAGAAAGATAATCGCCTGCTTTTGTTTTATTTTTCTTCGATCGTTAGCCTCTGCTGACTTGATACGATGTTCTTTTCGTAAGTTCGAGGGATCCCCGACGCAGCTTCGCAATAGGCCGGGGAATCGTAGAAAGATTGTTCAATTCTCGTTGCAAGTTTCTTAGAAAGTGAGATGCGGGTTCTTGCTGCGTTGCTCATCCTTCACGGCCCGGTTGCGGTTGTCTTTAGGAGCGATTGGCCACATGCATTTAGTTGGAGGGGAATAGGCCTGGCGGGTCGTTGACTCCGCAGGCCGGTCGCGATACCGATAATAGGAGGCTTCTGAAGAAGACCCACGTTCAGCGGATGTTGGTGGACGATCTGAGGAGGTTGAGTGCCCAGGTGGTCGCATACCGAGCCTTGAGCGGCAGGTGCTAGGCACCTCGGGTATGGTCCACGGTCTCTCGCTATCCTGCCTTGTTTGTGAGGGGTTCAAGCAGAATCAGGGGTTTACTACAGTTTGATCTACCCGCGGAATCCTATTTCTCTCTAAACAACGCATTTCCCTTCTTAGACATTAACGTAGCCGCCGCACTACACATGCCCACCATACTGCCATACTTGTTCTGGTGGACTTACCACCCATCGAGCCCAGTATAAGAGACTCGATTTGTACGTAAACCAGGTACTTTAGCAGGTTACTGAGCCTTACACCGACATACTGTTCTTTCCTCAGCCGGCTGCTCCACCGTCAACAAAGGGCGGGACAAAAAGGGCCCTAGCCAACACTATACGCGGCAAGAAACATACAAGAGTAGTTAGTCGCTCACTAAGATAGACCTATTAGGCCTTTACTAGAACTATCTGACACGACTCTTCATCTTCGTCCCTTATCTCAAGAGGCAAACACCCAGTTGGCACCCAACTTCCGATTAGGTCCATACGAGCCTCACAAGTCGTAATGCTCGCTTTGGCGGGTAGACAAGGTTGTTCTAAATCCCCACCAAAGTCGTATAACTCGCCTCTCATGTACGTCAACTTGGGCCGGCTTTGGGTTATCGAGTAATGGATCTTAGCCAGTCGATAGGCGTAGATGTAATCCGAGCTCGTTGCATGTTCCTTCTTTTCTGTTCCTCCAGCAGCGTGGCTAGGACTGGGGCCAACACTCGGCATTCCCGGAACGACAAAAGCAGCCCCCGCATCGATATCAACGCCGGAATCAATCCCTACAGATTCAGTGGTCGTGGCGGACTCACTGCTATGCCTCGCAACTCTGATACCAGTGACAATGTATGGGCTATTGAAAAAGTTCTTCTCGCGAAGAAACTTTTGAACAGCCGGGGTACCTAAAACCTCGTCAAGGTAGCGTTTGGTTGGCGTCATGAAGTATGTCTCTAGCCGTGGCAGACTGACTTCATCTGCGCGTATGCTATCACGAGTGTAGGTGCTATTCAGTGGGCCCAGAGGAACGAGTAGGGTCTCGAGAAACTTTGCAAAGATACCGTATCCTCGCGACGATCGCACTTCACAGTTGCTTTTGCAATCCTGTTTCCAGGCAAGTTTGATCGGTATATCATGATGAAGCGGTACTATCGAGTATCCTTCTAGTAAGGATTCAGGGTCGTTGGGTTTGGTCAAAATCGATCCAAGGTTCAGCCATCCTGTTGATTCACCTGGTTTGTACTCGTAGTCTTGGTTGCGCAGAAGAAAATATGATTTCTTCATCTTGCGAAATCTCGGTTTTGTGCGCAGAGGAGGAAAAGAGTTGTTTCACTGCGCGCTGACAGGAAACATGACAAGAAATCCATCAACATCGTGGCTGTACGATTTATTAAATGTGTGCATAGTGGGCTGTGTAGGGAGCTTGCTGATTCACCCTGAAATTGAACGAAAGGCTGAAAACTCATGCTCAGCTATGCACACTACACAGCCAATAAATGATGGTCTGGTAGCGCCACGCAAAAGTCGAGGTGGCAGTGCTGCCCACCGTGCTTCAGCAAACCTGGCAAAGGTTCTCACAGGCAAGCAACTCGCTGGAACTGAGGAATCGACGGGTCTGTTGTTGATTTAGTTCTCCCGAGCAAGACAGAAACCACAATGGATCGCACTGGTTGCTTATTCGACTGCTCTGATGCCCGGTTGCACGATGCCAGACTTGTAAGGTAAGGGCGGTCGTTTTATTTCTGATCTTTATCCTGAGCCTCTTTAACATTTGTCAGTGAGAGTGAGTCGAGTGACGAATTTTGGGAATACCTCAAAGGCGCCCATCAGTGTCTTCGCGATTACCGTCGCTACAATCCCACGAATCCCGATACACGCGTCAAAATTGCGATACTTGACAGCGGTGCCGACTTGAGTCATCCAATAATTGTGCATATAATCGACCAGATTGAAGATTTCAACCCGGAACCAGTGGTATTCCACAGCTTTGTGGACCTAGATGATACCTGTCCAGACCCTCTTGGCCATGGCACTCACATCACTTCCACAATACTATCTATTGCAAACGGTGCAAAGCTCTACGTGGGACGAATCGTCGGAAAGGATAAGATGGTAGATCCAGAAGCCTTAGCAGAGGTATCCATTATACAGCCCCAGTCCTTGCATCGCTCTAATCGTCTTAGGCTATAAACTACGCAGTTGACACCTGGGAGGTAGATATCATATCATTGTCTCTTGGGTTCCCGCGGCCATCAAAGGATCTGGCCCACTCAATTCAAAATGCGCTTCATAAAGAGAAGCTCATATTTGCTGCGGTATCGAACAGCGGGGGGGCTTTGCCAACCGGTATCTCATGGCCAGCGCGGGAGACTAAGGTCTTTGGAGTATTTTCTTCCAATTTTCAAGGGGAAAGATCGACCTTCAATCCGAACGTAAATGACGACGACACGTTCTCCAGGTACAAATTTCTCGGCGAGGCTGTAAATTCGGCGTGGCTAAATTGCGAAGAGAAGCGGATGACGGGCACGTCAGTTGCGACACCGATAGCGGCTTCGACTGCAGCATTATTCCTCGAATATATAAGAGGGAATATGGTGGGAATACATGACATCAGTCTCATGGCTGAAATTGAGCGTTGTGCAAGTATGCCAGATGGCATGCGCCGGATATTTGCCCTAGCGGGGACAACGAGAGAAACTCATGATTTTCTTCGATACGTGACTCCTTGGTCTCTTCTTGATCACAAAAATCAGCGCTTCATCATGACTCGAATCGATCAGTGCTTGTTGGATTTGCAGTTGATCTATTACGACAAGAAGTTTGCAAGCCTTGAAAAGGACAGCGGCTCGATTCGCACTTCTCTGTCGGATCAGAAGAAGAGACTAGACAGCAACCAGAAATCGTTCGAAAAGGCTAAATCTGAGCTGAAAACTCATGTCCTGAGTATCTTGGGCGTTACCGTTCTTGGAGCTGGCTCCGTGGATGTGGCTTTCCCACTAGCCAAGTGGGTTACTGGTTCTCTGGCTCTCGGGGCGATATGGTGGCTTCTTTCCAGTGCAAGAGATACCCAAGGTACGATCCTGACGGATTTCAAAAAACGGGCAACAGATGTTCAACCGAAAATCAACGAGGCCATCAAGCTGAGTGCGAAGAATAAATCCGAGGGTGACATGGTGCTGGATCAGTTATTCAAGCTCCTTGCCCGTATTATTGAACATCATAAGAGCCACGCCCAAGTCTCAGAACCGGACTCGCATCAGCTGGAAGACAAGTTGATGCAATTGAAACTCCGATTGAAACTCCACATCATAAAAGAAACCGAACTTCAGAGTGCTTTGTCTCCGTCACAAAATGCACGAGTGCAAGATCTCATGGTGAAACTTGAAAAATTGGTCACTGAAGGTGCAGGAAAAGGGCTGTTCGGGGAAGAAGCCGAACATAATGAACTCGCGAAAAGTGCAAAGGAAGTTCTTGATCGGGCAATACGAGCTGCCTTGGCGGTACACCAAGCTCAAATTGAGGTCGATGAAGTGAGTAAAGAAATAAAGTCACAAACGCTGAAAGCGAGCGCGGACCTAGCTGAGAAAAGGGAAAAGGAAACCGGGGGCACTCTCTCATGGCTTCATTGGTTTTTGCTCTGGCTCGGGATCACTGGCGTTGCACTAACACTGATTCTGGCTGTTGTTGCAGCTTCATGAAACTTGTCAATTGGTCTTTTTTGAAATACTACCATCTCGTACAGACAAAATTGAGGCCTTTCCACTAAGTAAGAAAGAGAGCATGGCCCACGAGGGTTGTAGGGTTTAGTGGGCGTCCATCGTACCATGAGCTGGCGGAATAGTAGGACATTCTACCGATCTTGTTTGATGTGACAATTTACTGATTATTCGACCTTGGAGTTATAATAATTTGTTGTCCTACAAGAAGAAGTTCGTCACCAGGGTTCTGAGCACCTTAACCCCCTCTGTGACAAGCGTCTCTCATTTTCGTTCACATGAATCAATAATCTTTGCATGATTCCAGTACAGTACACTGTATGGAAAGAGTAACTCGATAGTGCGCTTATGCCAAAACTCTCAGTGGTGGAGCCAAATAAGCCATCGAAAAGTGTTTAGCCATCAGACCAATTTCGAGAATCGGTGTACATGTTTCTGGAAACATTCAAAAGCAGACAAGCCATAAGTCTACTCGCTACCTAGTGTGTCTTCGCCGGACAAGCAGTCTTGGTAGTCGACGTCGGTCCCGCGGTCGTCGTCGTGCTCCCAGGAGGCGGCGTGCCGCCATTCCCACCATCACAAGATCCCTGGTACGCATCAATACCAGCCTGAATGGCATTCGCAATTGTATCCGCCAATTCCTTTGAGATATCCGCCAACGCCTCGGGAACCTTGCTCACGACCGCATCGGACAATCCACTCGCGGCCTCGAACTGTTCCTGCAGGGACTCAAGAGTCGTGCATCCCTCGCCGAGCTCGAGAATTGCATCCTTCACTCCAATGAGGCTGTTCACCGTGCTTTCGGTGTCGTCGGCGAGGTCTTGGGTTGGGGTTACGAGGCCCAGGGCTTCAATTTGGTTGAGGTTGGGCTGCGCGGAGACTGTTGTCGTGCCAGAGCGGATGGTTGAGACGAGGGTGTTGGATTGGGAGACGATGGAGTCGGGGTCGAGGGGGGTGGCGGTGATTGCGGACTCGAGGGCGTTGACCTGAGCGTTGATGTCGGTGAGGACGCCGAGAATTGCGGCGACGTCGCGCTGGTAGAGCGCTGGGGTGGCTAGGGCCCCAGAGCCAAGGAGGGAGATGGAGGAGAGGACGGTGAGCTTCATTGTGGTAACTGTTTGCTTGGACGATTGCTGGCTTGAACCATATAGCTCGGGGTGCTACAGCGTTTATATAGATGGTCAGTAACAACACACATGGCCCTCGGCAGTGAGGGTACTTGGCTAGAACGCCACAATCTGGAGTTGTTATTATGGTCGAACTCTCGTAGATTAGTTTGTTCGTGTTTCCAAGAAATAAGTGCTTGGTTCATGCGCTAGATAAGCAGTTGGTGGTCAAAACTGGTAACCTGCCCGAAAGATCCAACGGGGAAGGGTATGTCATTTTTGACCAAGTAGCCTCAGTACTTGGGTAATCTTCCAGTAATCGGATCATAAATGCTCGGCTACAATCAGAAACAAGAACCAAATGAAGGCTTCGATTCTCTCTCCCCAATTGTTCCGCATTGTACCTGTGATGTCAAGAGTGAGCAGTGCTTGTCGATGTCGACCTACGCCGCTAGCTGGGAACTCCGCACCAGTCTGGAACTTGGCCACCCTCGAGCCCCAGACCAAGAGAGATGGGTCTAGGCACTAGGCTTAGCTCTAGATCTGATGTCTGTAATTGGTGTTGTTCCAAGCGTGGATATTAGTGGTTTGCGGGGGAACCGGCCGAGGCACATGTGGAAATGATCGCTTAGATTAACTATCTCCCAAAACAGTTGGAGTTGCGACAGATTCCTTGATCAGCTGATACGGAGCGTATCCAGATTGCAATTCTAGATCTCCAGGTGGGTTTGTCCGATCCGTCGACCTATTATAGAAAATAATCCGGGGAAATGACTCTCACGGATACCACCGAGGTGACAGCAAGTCCCATCTACTCCAGCTCCTACTTACTCTTTGACTCCTACCGTTGCAATCGTTCCGTAGAAAGAGGGCAGTATGTCCATTCATAATCATCATGTCTACTACTTTTGCCTAAACAACGCCAACGCCGTGTAGCCTGTCTATACCCATTCAAGTACCCACGTGCATATCACCCCCCGCACAGACACTGTCATCGTAGATTATCTACTTACCGGGATGCTTGGTTCTCCACGTTACATCCAGCCTGCCAGCTTCGGAACGGTAGAGAGTCGTCTTATCCCCATGATTGCGGTGGGGGTGAGCTCATCGCTGCTCTCACTCCCCACTGCTTTCCCACTCAAAGCTAGAGCCTACATAGTGTTAGTTCACCACGCCCTATACCGTCTCAGCTCTCAAAGGAATCCACTCACCGAAGCCCTCTCCCACCTCCCCAACATCTTACTAAGCCCATGCTTATCCCCTTCAGCCCCCTCTTTATCCTCCCCAAGAAACTCCTCGAAAAGATTCCACTCCTCTCCCTTCCCACCCCACTCATTGACCGCCGTCACCCGCAGCAAAACCCAATACTCATACTGATCCAGCATTCTCGGCCGTCCACTCGGCCAATACCCTCTCTTGCCCGCTTTATACAGCAAATCATGCACGCTAGGCTCTAACGTGTACATCGTAGGATCGAACACGCCGTCCCGCTTATCCAGTGCCATACTGTGCTGTACTTTCCATTCTGTGACGAGTCGCTCAACGCCACCGGGGAGGAGATACGAGCCGTCGGCGACGGAGGAGGATTTCAACCCGCGGAGCGGGAAGGTGTGTCGCGTCAGGGGTTTGAGGCGGGTTAGGTAGGAGGATTGGGTGAAGTCGGCGAGGCGTTCGAAGCAGGAGATGTGGTAGTAGTCTAGTTCCAGAATCTCAATATTAGCATGAGGTTCTAGCTGTCTCTCTACATCCTCTGGAGACAGTGATATAAAAATGACGCACCAGAAGCCGATCGGAACCATAAATCCCCGCCCATCCCTGGGTTCAGTGCTAGTCGGAGCGAGCCCGGGTCTAGGGTGTCGGTGCATCCTGGGAGGCAGCAGGAGACGGGGGTTGAGTCGGGGACGCGCTCGATGAAGAAGAGGGGTTGGATTGCGGGGGTGCTTTTAGTCTCGGCGAGGCCGAGATGGCGTCGGAGGCGAATGCGTTCGGTGTGTAGGGGGTCGAGGTGGTCGGGTTGGTGGGTGTCTTCTTCGTCGGAGAGCTCGATGACAGCGATATCGACCTGGGTGGCTTTCTGTGGGAGTGGTGGTGGTGCGGGGTAATCGTCCGTGCTTGGCGCCATTGTGATAAGAAGATAGATGGATGTTATCGATTTTGTCGCATTGTAAGTGAATGAGTACAAGTCTAAGAGATAAGAACAGTTCAGCTGCATTCGGGGCCACAGCAGATATAAGAACAAGAACAAGCAGTACTTTCACCATCTCACATCATCGACAGCGAGCTGAACTGTCTCGACTCTCGACTCTCCGAAGCCGGGGATGTTCCTGGAATACTGTCCAATCAGCTTGGGGGTTATGCCCGTCTAGACCGAGTCTAGTTAGCATTCCCTAGCATTCATGCCCGATAATCTGACCTTGAGGCATTAATTTGCTATTCAGAACACACCGCAGCTTGTTTGCTGCTGATTGGAAGTCGAAATTGAAGTCATCATGGGAAGCCTGATCGGTGGTGTTCTTGTGGAGGATATCTAGCCCGCTCAACGGTCCCCAAGTTCCTCGGAAGCAAAAATATATATTGGCACAGCGTCCAGTAGCAACCGATCGATCTCAATTCATCCATTAATGACCCTCACAACCTTTAGATATGCATAATGAACGGTTTATTGTCGGCTACATGCCAATTGTTGCAAACGTACAAGGATTGCAAACAAGCGACTGACAATTCACAACCATACTTGAACTGCTCCAGATCCAGTCATCATCACACAACATGAAGAAACAAAGCGATACATAACTCTGCAAGAGTAAGCACCCTGTTACAAAGCTATATCAACCCCGCTCGGAATACTCTCCGGCCTCGAGGCCACTGGTGGTTCAGCACGAGCCGAGGTCCAAATGCCGACGGGCGGAGGCTGCTTTTAACTGCTCAGCATCATCTCTTGTTCACCCACCATCGAAAAAGTGATCAGAAGCAGTATAAGAAAAGCAACAATGCAAGCCGTCGTATTCAAAGGCCCGCTAAGCGTCGCCCTAGAGGAACGCCCAATCCCGACAATCCAGGACCCGACCGATGTCATCGTCAAGGTCCGGTATACCGCGTTGTGCGGGAGGTAAGTTATAGCCATCTTCACCTCACCTCATCTTCATCACCAGAATATCGAATCAGAAGTGCAATAACTAACAAACAAATCCAGCGAACTCCACGTCTTTCGCGGCCACCAACCCTCCCCGACAAACTTCACCATGGGCCACGAATTCACCGGCGAAATCACTTCCATCGGCTCCAGCGTGTCGAAATTCAAACCCGGCGACCGCATCGTCTCCCCCTTCACCATCTCGTGCGGAACCTGCTTCTATTGTCAAAACAAAACCTCATCTCGCTGCGAAAAATGCCAGCTCTACGGCACGGCTGTCCTCGACGGCGCGCAGGCAGACTACGTGCGCGTGCCACTCGCCGACTCAACATTGGTTCTTGCGCCGGATACCATTGACGAGAAGAAACTGGTGCTCATGGCGGATATCCTACCCACGGGATTCTTCGCCGCGCGGAATGCGTTTACCGGGTTAGATGAAGCTGTTATTGCGAACAGCACGGTGGTGCTCTTCGGGTGCGGGCCTGTTGGAATCTGCGCGCTGATTAGTGCGCTCGAGTATAAGCCGAAGCATCTTATTGCCATTGACAGTGTTCCCTCGCGGTTGGAGTTGGCGGAGAGGTTAGGGGCGGAGGCGTGGAATTTCCAGGCCGATGGGGAGGGGTTAAAGGCGAGGGTGAAAGAGCTTACGCAGGGTCGCGGGGCAGATGTGGCGATTGAGGTTGTTGGGCATAGTGCGGCGTTGAGGAGTGCGTTTGAGCTGCTACGGCCTTGGGGCCGGATTTCCAGTGTCGGGGTGCATAATGGGGAGATTCCGTGGACGGGGAATGAGGCGTACGGCAAGAATCTGAGTATTCAGATGGGGAGATGTCCGGTCAGGAGTATTTTCGAGGATGCGTTGGCGTTGTTGGAGAGGAGGCAGGAGGTTTTTGAGTGAGTTCTGGTTTACTTTGGATGGTGCTGTGCTGTGCTGACTATGTGGATAGCTTCATGGTGGACGATATCCGGCCGTTGTCGCAGGCGCTGCAGGGATACGAGGATTTCAACCAGATGAAGTCGCAGAAGATCATCTTCGAGGGGGGGAAATAGGTAGAAATAATTATGGAGCTGAATGGCTAGGCAATAAGTTAATAAGAACCTCGTATTGGGGCAGTGCAGTGCTGAAAATCGTTTAAATCAAGCCTGCGCCCAGCAATTAAGCCACAAACCTCGATATGGCGACCCTACTGCTTCTTCCCAACGAATTACTCCTGGATATAGTGTCGTATCTCGACATCAAAGACCTCAACAACCAGGCCAGGACCTGCTGGCAGCTCCACCACCTCCTCAACCAACTCCTCTACCAGCATGGCCTGGAACTCGACACCCCGCCCCTCGTTTGGGGCGCCAAACGACAGAAAACCGAAACTGTGCAACGGGTCTTTCAAGAAACAGCCCCGCCAGCTAATATGCTCTTTGATGCACTGATCGAGGCCAGTAAACGCGGTTACGTTGTCATTGCCCGGCTGCTCCTCGACGAGGGTGCAGCCCCTAACGGCGGGCACGACGGCGAGAACCTGAGAATTGGAAACCCGTTATATGAAGCTGCGTGTGGCGGTCATATCGAGCTCGCCCAGATGCTACTCGACGCAGGCGCAAGGCTTACCGTACTGGACACTGCACAGAAGGGAGAGCTCCTAGCCCAGTGTATACGTCTACATCCCTGGCTGGGTACAGAATCAAAAACCCCTTATGCGAAAGAAGGAAGCGGCCTGCAAACTCTGTATTTTCTATTAAAGCATGGGTTGGACGTCACGAGCAGCACGGATATCGCATGGGTTGCCCTGGGGAATGGCTGCACAGTCGAACTCATTAGCCACCTTATTAGATGCGGGCACGTTCCCCGTGGCTCCAGCAGTGACTTCAGTGAACTAGCACTTCAGGCCATTGATTGCGGAAAGGCCGAAGGCGACGCATGCGCGGCGTTGGTGATGACGTGCATAGAGCTTGGGGCTGACCCCAATGCAAGAGGCAGCCGAGGGGTTCCGTTGTTGCACCGCGCCGCCGAGCTGTCTCTGGCAGCAGTTGTTCGTGTGCTTCTCGATGCAGGCGCGGATGTCAATCTCCAAGATGAACACGATTGGACAGCGTTATATTATACGTTATCCTTTACCGCTGCAAGTCGCGCGGACATAGTTGAGATGTTACTGGCAGCAGGGGCAGATATTGCCACTACCTACCAGCCAGGGGGACAGAGCATTGTAATAAAAGCCATCAACATGGGAGATCGAAAGTGTGTACGGTTGCTTTTGACGAGTGCCATCGAGCGAATCTCTAGACTGCCTGCCGGAGAGCTCGGAATGGCTGCTGCTATGGTTGGTGATGATTCAGCCTTGCACAGAGTGTTAGAGTGGTGCGAAGCCGAGGAACTGATGGAATTCATCGATCGTGAAGGGAACGACGCTCTCATGCTCGCGGCGCGGCATGGCCACTCCCAAATCGTCCGAACTCTAACAGTCGAGATGGGCATAAGACCTGCATTCCACCGGCAGAATCAGCACCGGGATACGGCTCTCCACCTCGCCATGTACAGCGGAGACGAGGCCACCGCAAGTTTGCTCATAGAGAAATCGGAAGACAGAAACCTCCATGTCCGCAACAAGACGCGGTTTACCCCGCTGGCTCTTGCTGTGCAGTATTGCCCGGCCGCCGTGGTCAAGCTGTTGCTCGAACGCGGTAGCAATATCGGTTTTGTTAGTTGCTACAGCGAGTGCCTTCTGCACGACGCAGTCAGGCGGGGAGATGCCACGATAGCAAAGCTACTCCTCGACAGGGGGGCTTCTCATGACAAAGTGAACGCACTGGGCGACACACCACTGTCATTGGCTATACGGACTGAAAGGCATGTTCTGATCGAGCTGTTCCTGCGCTCAGGCATATCAATAGAAGGTCGCGACGGACGGGGCAACACACCCCTTATGACCGCCGTGCTCTGCCAATCACTCAAAGCCATCAAGTTGCTGGTGGAAGCTGGCGCTGATCTAAACGCAAAATGCGACCGCGGACTCAGAGACGGAACGACTGCGTTCCGAATGGCCCTGGAATGCGAGACCTCTCATATCGCGCAGTTCCTCCTCGAAGCCGGAGCGGACTGCACTGGGAAGACAAAACAGGGAAAGACACTGCTAATGCGCGCCATTAATCAGTGGCCTTCGTGGTCGGGATACCTCCAATTGAGAGAGCAGTGGTACGGCATAGATCTGGGTGTCCTGCGTCGAGAGGATCTGAATGAACTCGCTCTGGATATGTTAGGGATGCATGGGAGCAAGCTCGACATAAATGCGATTGTGCCCGGCGATAAGAATCGAACTGCCTTAACTTATGCCGCTCGCATCGGACACGCTGGCCTTGTACGAGAGCTTCTCCGCCTCGGTGCAGATACAAGCCATCGAGATGCCGACGGAGGCACAATCCTGACTTGGGCGGCATGTGGCGGGAATCCGGACGTACTTGATATTCTCGTCGAATATGGCTGTGATTTAAATGTTCTTCTGGAAGTCGGGGATAAACAGGGCAACACACCCCTACTGAGTGCTGCATGGCGAGGAAATATCGAAGCTGCTGAATGGCTTGTGGCACGCGGAGCACGCCTGGGGCATTGCAACCACGCTGGGAAAAGTGCGGCAGCGCAGGCAGCGCAGGAAGACCACATAGAGATGGTTCTGTGGTTAGTCAGGCGAGGGGTGAGTATGACAGCTACAGAGAGAAAAGTGTGCTATTTCGTGAACTCGTATGATCTGTGTGGGGAATTAAGAAACCCATTTGAGACGGTAGCTGAGTTTTGATCTACCTTTGCAGTTATGTTTGCACTTTGTTCATATTGAGAGACAAATCAATGTATATCATGTCTGTCCTTCACACACCATGAGGCTCGGCCAGTGGGATAAGAACGCTGAACTAAAGGCAGGTTGACGCAATACCATCGAAAGATCATCTTATACTGGATCACACAGCAGCAGCTCCTAAATCTTCTCCCTCTTATCAGCAGAGAACTCAACATGCTCCAAATCCTTAGCCTTCTCATCTTTGACGGGCTTTTCATCGTCCTTGACGGCATATTCACCACTGGTGTACTTTCCAGCCTTGACGTCTCGTCTCCAGAGGAATTGACCGAGCATGAAGAGAGAAGACCAGCAAATGACAAAGATTGTGTTGACGGTGTATCCCTTGCGCCATTTGGGTGCTGTGATGATTGTTAGTATCGAGAGTGCACGGGTAGCAAGAGTGATTCGTACCTTCGACAACAGGGAAGACTGTAATGGGGTAGAAACTGAAGAATACCCAACCGAATGTCATCTGCAAATTGATTAGCGACTGAACTAAAGGGATTTAAGAATGGATAGGGCGTACCATGGCGCCGGAAGTGAATGCTCTCGCCTCGGAATCGTCTTTCATGACCATATTGACCCACGGGAATAATATGGGCGTGACACAAGATGTGAAGCCGAGGAGGTAGTACGCGGTGACTGTAGAGTCAGTATTGATCAGATAGCGCCATAAATGATAACTCACATTTCAAACCCAGAGGGATGTCCCAAATAAGCAGACAGATATTGGAGAATAACAGAGTCGACGCGACGACCGACATGACCGCCCAGAATGGATAAACCATCACCAGCGACGTTGCTAAAATACCAGCAAAGACGGATACCGCTTGAACGCCGGTGGGGATCATGTTGATCTGGGAGATGGTCCAGGTGCCGTGCGTATCGGCCTGGTCCTTCAGCCATAGAATCATCTGGCCGGCAACATAGGAGGTGCATTGGAAGCTAGACAGTCAGCGTGGACTCGCATAATTCGTTCGAGAACTTACAAGATGTAGGTGAATACAGCGACATAGAAGTGCCAGTGAGTAAAGACACGCTTGAGCATCTTCTTGCCAATCTTTCGACTTTCCCGAACACCCTCATTACGCATCCTGGACACGCAGAGCTTGTGGTTTGCCTCGGTCAACCACCAGACCTTGGGTCCAGATGGGAGTCCGGGGAAGAAGAAGAAACTGGCGATCGCAATAGGCAGACTGATGCAGCCGTCGATGATAAACAGCCACCGCCAGCCTGCCATTCCAGAAACACCGTCCAGAGTCTCGTGCGCTGCTGCTTGGAGATAACCGCCCATGAAGGAGCCGATGTTGCTGGACACGAACCACACGCCTGCACGTTTGAACAGCTCGTCGCCACGATACCACGATGACAGGATGTACATTGTTCCAGACGATACAGGGGTCTCGAGAACCCCGAGCAGGAAGCGCAAACCGTAAATGTCGTGCTTGTTCCGGAGGCGAGATTGGGCAAAGGTGATGACGGACCAGCATACTTCCATGGTGGGCAGGAAGTAGCGAGCGAACTGAGGCCGGGACATGACCATCATTGAGGGGATTTCGAAAAGCATATAACCGATGTTGTAGAAGGTGCCGAAAAGGGAGTACTCATTGCCGAAAAGCTCCAAGTCCTCTTTCATGCCGGAGGAGTACGCATTGTTGATGTTGACCTGATCGAGCCATTTGATGAAGTCTGTGCTTGTTAGTGATGGCGCAGGTAAATGGAGACAAATACCTGCATCCGAGACAGCAGACCGGGAGCAAAATGCAGTCGAGCTTGAAGAGAAGTCTCCTCTCCTCCTTGGAATAATGGCTAGGGTACCAGTCGAACAGATACGCCCAAGCCACCCAGAGTGAGCGAGGCTTTGGCTTGTTCGCTGAACTGGGAACAGTCTCGTCCTTCTCAGCGTCTCGAACCTTAGAGTCTTCATAGACTGCAGGGTTGTTCTGGGCGTCGATGACCGCAGGCTGGTCGAGGCTGGTCTTGCCTTTGACGACTTGGTCCGCCATGTTCGCAAACTGTGTGGAAGACTGGGTGTGGTCTTTTGAAACTGCTGTCCTGATGCCATTACGGCCTTATATACTAGCTTGCAAAAGATAGGGGATGTGGAGTGTGATTGGATCACACCATCCTCCCACCCCCAGCAAGCCGTTGACGCGGAGTGCGGGGTATCTGGAGAAGCCCGGACGGTTGATCATGGCCTTCGGACCATCTCCACTCCGACTGAATCCTTCAATCTGGGGTTGGCGGACGGGGAAACCCTCCCGTGGAGGTGGAAGTTATCCCAATGGCTGCAAGCTGGAAGGCTGCGGCTCTCCTGTTTCCGACCAGGACTACGATCATTCTCGGAGGAATAATTGCAAGACCTAACGACTGCTTTGTGGAAGGTGAGAGGAGGCGGCTGAATTTGATGGAGCTCGGGGGTCGCATCAGCCCTCTGCCTAGGTACGCATCAGGATTGCTGTCTCAACTACCCATTGAGACCCTGAACAGATCGCTTGAAGTGTCATCCATACGGTCTGGCGCCGGTTCCTGTTGGAAGTCCGACTTGTCAACTTGAATTGCGAACGATGATCCATGTTCAGACCCATCGACCGTCCGGATACTGCAAAGGCTGCCGACCATTCGTTTCGCCGTCCTCTACAATCTCGCCGTTGGATGGTCTTGAGATATCAGTTCTAGTCTCGGAATGGACTATCTTCGACTCGTTTCCGTGTCGCCGTTGCTAAACGCACGCCACCCCGTTAGAAACAATTACTCAAGTGGTTAATTGTCCTTACTTGGTACTTGCTCCTGATGTTGAACAAAATATCCACGAACCCGACTCCAGACACAATCACCGGTATGAGCTGCCCGGTCGAGCCAACGGTGTATACATCGGAGACGAGATTCCACCGCAACATGAGTTCGATGGCAAGAATGGAGTAGATACAGGAGACTGGCGGAAGGATGATCTCGAAGAGGTAGACTCTCGTCGCCCAGTTGCTGCTTTCGATAAGCGAACAGCTTAAGTCCAATAAGTATACAGAGAACCATCTTCTTACCTTGTCACTGCATCCCCGGGCTTGCGACTGAACAGCTGCACCCAAGCACGCATCCCTACTCTCAGATGTCGCAGACTAGTTCTCACCCGCGCAGTAGCCGAAAGGTCAGCAGCGCTGTTCTCGCGATCAATCTCCCGCACGATGTGAGTGGGGTTGAAGGTCGTTTCCGTGTTCCGCCATCTCTCGACGAGGCCAGCGATATATGGAAAATAGTACCGTACCGCTGCGACAAACACCGCAACCGCCAACAGAATCGATAACACGGCGAAGAAAATACTCACCCTGCCAAAATGCCGCGGCGAAATCCTCGCAAACAAAAAGATGCTATTCCCGCACGGCGTCACCACAAACCGGTCACTATCCCTCCCTGAGATCCAAAACCACGACGAATATATCAACATGATAAACCCCGTCACCGGGCCGAGTATCAGCCTTTTACTCAATGGCGTCGCTGGCTGACGGCCTCGTGCTGATGTTGGTGAGATGGAGTATAGCCCGCCGAAAAACATGTAGAGCATGATGATGATTTCGATGGTGTGAGCGTCACCTTGGAAGGTCAGAACGAGTAGAGAAGACATCACGGCAAGCGAGAATGCAAAGTAGTTGAAGCGGAGCAGGTTGGTGTCGTCGAGGTGGAAGTAGGAGGAAACCAGAGCTGAGATCCACTGGATATAGATGCCGACTCGGATCCCGAGGCCGTAGAGGTCGGAGTTTCCTGGGAAACCGCAGGGTTCGGCCATGGCTTATAGCTACGCGTTATGCTTGAGCTCGATAGAATGCTGAACTGATTCCATCATGAAAACGCCATGAGAGCCTTGCTGCAAGGTGACGCGCGCCAAGGCGAGAACGCGGGGTGAGCTTGTAGCTTGTGCAGGGGGTAGCTATACATGAGACCACAGGTTGATTGCTCATTGATGCATTCTATAGACAGTCTACAGGGTTCGAAATGTGGAAGACAACTCTCGGGTTCTGGCGCTGTATGACTATATGCAAAAGGTACTGCAGGGCATTGGGAAGTAAGAACCACATAGCTTCATTGTACAGTAACATCTACATCATCGCCAGCGACAAGAATCGACAACCGCGGCTGCTTTGCCCACAAATCATAAACCCTGTCTCCTTGAAGGCCCGCAGAGGCGGCCACCGCAAACACTCCTGTTATGAGCCAAAGCTCCCCTTGATCGCCATCAAACGTTAACTCGTGCCGTATAGACGGAATGAATGTCCTTGACGCAATGAGGTTTGTGTTTGGGTCTGCTCGTAAGGCGAACGCTTTACTCTCGTTTGTGGATGTATTGTTGATGTTGAAGGTAGCTTCTTTTGTCAGGTTAATCATCCCGCTGCTTCCAGCGCGAGATGTAATGAGGGTAGCATCTCCCTCGGTCGAACAGCTTTCAGCCGTGTTTGAGATTGAGGCACTGCCCGAAATGAAGCCTCCAGAAGCCGTCCCCGCATCGATAGCAAACCCAGCGTCGACTAGTCGAACAGCTTCTAAGATAGAAGCAGCGCCTGGAGTCAAGTTCCAATGTACCCTGTGTACCCTGACATGCCATCCAGGGAAGCTCTCGACTAGCGGAAGAAGTATGGTAGTGACAGTTATGTCAAGATAGTTCCACGGCCGCCAGACACTCGATAAACCCGGGACAGGATATACGGTGTTTGAAACCCTGGCATGTATGATCCTCTCCTCATAAGGCTCCGACCTAACCTTCCACGTCTCACCGCCGTCGTGCGTGATAGACAAGGTACTATCTGGTGCTAGCTGCTCGAGCAGTGGTCCACATGGCACGCTGAATGCAAAAGCAGAAGAATATGCGAACTTCCCGTATTTCGCTTCTCTTGCCTTGTGGCCTTTCCTCGTCATTTGGCCCGCCGAGAGTAGAAAGTGGTGCTCGGGACTGTTGCATAGGATATGCCGTGGCGACCAGACGGTCCTCACTTTCGGAATTGAGGAAGCCACCGAAGATGAAGGATGATTCAGCTCCGGCGAGGTCCAAAAGGACCGTGATTCAGGAAGCATAAGCACTATAAAACTCTTGAGACACCAGTAGACAGACTGGGGCGAGTTATAGTTCTCGCTCAGGTACATGTTCGGGTAGGTAAAGCCGATGTTTAGTGTTCCGTCGAGATTGAAGATATTGGGATGCTTCGACCACCACCGGAGATGACGAGTAAGCATACCCTTCATGGCGCCCAGGGATAGCGGTGGAGGGAGCTCAACCTCTGCGCAGGCTGCGGCGGACCAAAATGCTGCGAAAGCGAAGCGGTATGTCATGCTTCGGCCAAAGGGGATTGCGGCACCTATCATAACATTATTAGTCGCGTTGATAATTCCTTTTCAGGTGGAGATAATATACCATTTTGATCGAAGTATCGCCAGAACGTAGAACCGAACTCTCTTGCCGATTTCCGATATGCTTCGGCTCTCTGAGGGTCCTCATTCCCAGCGAAACGAATATACAGCAGCTGTGCGAACTGGATTGCAAAACTACCAGAGTAATAGTCCGCCTGCTTGCGTTCCTCGCCCCATACACCGTCACTGGACCATCCCTCTCCTATCTGGAAAGTGTCGAGCATCGCAAGGTCTGCTTCTATCTGATCTTGAATGCTGTCGCGTGGGATACCGAGGGATTTTGTTAAAGCAAGATTGACAAACACACGGAACCATCTCCAGTTATTCTGGGGGATCTTGTGGTCATTGATCTGGCGAAGCCAGCGGGCGAGATTTGTTCTCGCTTTCTCGGTCAGAGAATCGACAAAGACATCTGGTCTGGCCAGTAGCGCAATCGCGATTGATTCCATCTCTACCATTCTCTGGTCAAAGTCGCCAAGATCACGCCAGTACTCCGGCGAACCTGGATCTGTGCCTGTCTCTAGGCCTTGGGTCCATGATTCCAGATTCAAGCCGGTTTCCTCGCCGAAGAGAAAAGGGACTGCCCATAGCGGCCTTGCAAAACCTTCCAGTTGGGCAGAGACCTCGTCGAAACCTGCAGCAGTCGCCACAGGGATTTTAATTCTTGATTTGGAGATGCTCTTGTGTGGCTCGAGCGGCGCCAGGAGAGATGTGGCGGCTCGGACAAAGTCCGAACGGGTCTCAAAGGGATTGTCTGAGAAGCCCGGCAAAGGAGGCATGGTGAGGAGTCCTCAGGTGGTCAGTGGTAGGACTTACAGGCCATGGATCTGATAAGAGCAGAGGTTGACGCGGGGAACTCGCCGGCAAATCCCCCGAACAAGTGGCGGGGGCTCGGAGCAGTGTTCTCGGGGCTCGGGGCATTGCCAACGGAAGATCAACATCTAATGCAGCTGGCTTATCAGCCTATTCAGGATAAATCCCGAAGGAAGCATGCATCTGCATTGATTGGTAACCATCCATCTCGCTTGTCAATTTATACGCCAGCTGCCACGGGTCGATGAGGGTGGCTGCATTACACCGATCCGGGTAAATACCTATCAATCCTTACCTTCAGTCCATTGACATACTCAGAATGCTGAATGCTGGCACTATGAACAGCTCAGCAGTATCACGTACCTCGAGTACATCTTCCTCGCCGGATGTGCTATCCCCTTTGCCAAAGAAGAGGAAGGCAGAGAGTATTACCTCAGTGTCTGATCCGGACGAGCCGGCATATACAGCCCTCAAAAGTCCAGCCGCAAAGCAAGAGCTTCCTGAGCTGTTCGAGGAGAACATCATCGCGAAAATTGTGAGAACCGCAGCGACGACGCTCAACAACCCCAGCGTTTTCTCCAGTCCGACAGGCGTTCCGCTGGGTTACCCAGAAACAGTTCCCCAGACAGGGCCGAATGCCGGTCAATACGAATTTCGAGATCCAGAGTTCTGGACGTGCGGCTTCTTCCCGGGTAGCCTCTATGCACTACTAGAGAGATCTGTTAAGCACCCTCAGCGCATTCCGGTCACATCCGGGCTATCCGGCGCTGGTGTGAAGGTTCAGGATATTCGCGCCCAGCTGCGCTCCCTGAGCAAATCATGGTCAAAGTCACTACACAGCATGGCCTTCAGAACGGATACGCATGACATCGGCTTCATCGTCATGCCCGCGCTGAAAAGAGATTGGGAATTGTTTGGCAGCGAGCAGAGTCTGAGGTCGATCGTGCAGGCGGCGCGGAGTCTAGCCACGAGATACGTACCAACCGCAAGAGCAATCCGCAGTTGGGACTGCTTGGTGAAGAAGGAAATCACCGTCATCGACCAGACTCAGAATGTTCTAGTCATCATCGACAGCCTGTGCAATCTAGACTTGCTCTTCTATGCCGCTGCACATACTGGCGACGAATCCTTGTCGGATCTGGCAGCTGCCCATGCACAAACCCTCCTAACAACACATCTCCGGCCAGAGAACAACATACCAGTACCGAAAAATGGATATCGAGGACAGCTGTATTCGACATGCCATGTTGCCAATATCGACCCTGCAACGGGTGATATGAAGTGGCGATGGACTGCACAAGGTTACGAGAATGAATCTACTTGGGCCCGTGGTCAAGCCTGGGCAATTCTGGGCTATGCGCAAACATACATGTGGACTCAAGATACCACATTCCTCGATGCTGCGTGCGGTTCTGCAGAGTACTTCCTCCATAGACTCGAGGCCTCGCCGTCCTGTGTGGAAACAGAGATTGAGCCTCCGTCGCGATACACTCTCACTGCTGGTAGCAAGAAAGTGAAGCGGACCAAAGGCCGACTTGTTCCTCTGTGGGACTTTGATGCCCCTGTTGACCCGTCGGACCCTCTCCGAGATTCATCGGCCGGTGTAATTGCTGCCAATGGTATGGTCATTTTGTTCCAAGCCCTCACTAGTCTCGGCCAGGACAGCCTTGCTCGCAGGTTCTTAGATGCAGCATTCGATATTGTGCAAGACACTCTCGACCTTTGTCTGGCGACGGAAAAGGCACATCTTTCCCACGACGGAAAGGGCATTACGGGCGAGGACAGTGCTTTTGGTTTTACCTTTGATTCAATCCTGAAGAGTGGCACTGCAAACAATAACCAGAATGCGCGGCGCCGGTACTGTAACCACGGGTTGGTGTATGGCGACTACTACCTGATAGAGTTTGGGAACCGGCTGCTTGATTTGGGTCTTGTATAGTTAGTCTGATCGAATAGAACCGTTCACATCCAGAAGAGGATCGAGTAGGTGGCTAAAAGTGCAGCGCAGACCATTAGCTTTAAATAAACTTATGTCCATGCAAGTAGCCATATTTAGCTCACATTCGGAACTTGGAACTCTCAGTCACCTGGATACATGGAGTGCCTTCCCCGTCTCTACCCAGGTACGATGCTACTCCTTCTGATTCTGCTCATCCTAGTCAGGATCCATAGTTCAGATAGGGGAGAGAGCACTGAGTGGCGTTCCGATCAGTATATAGGAATGAACTGATACACATTGTTTTGTAACCGGCAGTATAGCAAACTGGTAGCCCCACTAGAAACTTCCTCATATGTCGCGCCATAGGAGTGATAGTATACACCATCGACCTTCTCCAACGCAGTGTGGAGACAACTTCTAAGACGGAGCACACCATAGACCTCATCATAAATCCAGTAGTACAGTAGTAAAGGTGCTTAACGTCCAGATTATGTCCTTGATAGCGCCGTGATATGCATCATGCTATCCTATACGTAATTCAGGAGACTGACAAGTACTGGACTGGTGGAGTAAACAGGTAGAATACGGAGTACAGGAAGATAAGCAAACGCATGAAACTAGGTCCACTCCACTCGCCATCACCCGCTCCAGCTCCAAACCAGAGGGGTAGACTCGCCTTCTCTATGACCGATATAATCGCCTATCTCCGACAAACGTCCCACTCGCTGCTAGCCAAGGGTTATAAATAAACCCCCCTCCATCCCTCCTCCATACCATTCCCACCCCTCATCTCTACCGCATACAAACCTCCAGCTGAATACACCAACCAACCCTTCACTCCATCGAACCATCGCTAAAAGCCAACATGCCCCCCTCAACCATAATCCCCGCGGGCACAACCCAAACCACCAAAACCGGCCCCAGCGCCACCTTCACCGGTGACGTCTTCCTCGAACTCCTCCACAGAGACACCAACACCGCAACCGCAAACGTGACCTTCACCCCCTGCGCCCGCACGCACTGGCACACGCATGAGGGCGGCCAGATCCTCAAGGTCACGACGGGGACAGGCTGGATCTGTGATCGGGGCGGCGTTCCGCAGAAAATTAAGGCGGGGGATGTGATTGTGGCGCCGCCGGGAACGACGCATTGGCATGGGGCGGACGAGGGGAGTTTGATGACGCATTTTGTGGTGGGGTTGGGGGAGACGAAGTGGCTTGAGGCTGTGTCGGAGGAGGAGTATAAAAAGCGGGAGTAGCAGGGATGAGATGACAACCAGGAGGAATGGGGCGTGTGAGACATAGCTGGGGAGGGGGCGTTTAGGGTGGTGCAGGTGCCGGAGGCTTAGTTTTGAGTAGGCCTTGGTGTCAAAGAATTGAAATTTGTTTCTATTCTAGCTTCTAGGCTAGGCTATGGGGGGTGATTCTGCCATTACGCGAGCAGCCCTCCATCAATTGAATATGAAGTGCCAGTTACAAACGAGGCATCGTCGCTCAGTAGGAAAGCAATCACCTTTGCAACCTCAGCTGGCTCTGCGAGGCGGGGAATCGGCGTCGACTCCTCAACGGCTTTGTTGATGAACTCGTTTCCAGGCAGAGCTGCTAAGTCCTGGAACATAGGTGTATCAATGTTGCCGCTTCGGTGAGTCAGTATAGTTTCGCACAAAGAATTCAAGGAAAGCACATACGGGATTACCACATTCACCCTAATACCTTCCTTCCCCATCTCCTTCGCCGCCGTCTTCGTCAAGCCGATAACGCCATGCTTCGCCGCCGCATAAGCCCCAAACCTCGGGTTGCCAATAAGTCCAGCATAAGACGAAACGTTCACAATACTGCCTCCAGAACTCAAGTTCCTTAACTCCTCTCTCATGCAGTACATCGTGCCCGTGAGATTCACCCGGATGATCTTATCCCAGTCCTCAAGATCCTGGTTGATGAGTCTGCTGTCGTACCGTGCAGACTTGAATGCTGTCCCTGCAACGTTTGCTGCGCCGTCGAGACGACCGAAGTGTGACTTTGTGCTTTGGATCCATGATTGGACGGCATTGTAGTCAGAGACATCGAGTTGCGTGTAAAGCGTGCTTTCGGTGCCAAGGGTGGCTTTTGCGGACTGGAGGCTTTGCTTGGAGATATCGCTGATTGAAACCTTTGCACCTTTCGAGAGGAGGATCTTGCTGAGGGCGAGGCCGATGCCGCTTGCGCCGCCGGTGATTGCGTAGACGCGGTTTTCCATTGTGGGTTGGTGGGTATTGAATGGCTGATGGATGTTTCTGGAGGCAATGGTTGGTATTGACACATTGGAAAGACTTTGGGCGCCATTTATAGGTCTCTGTTCACCATCAACTACGTAATTCAGGGTTATCCCCATGAATGGATCATATGGAGCTGCTTATGGAGTGGAGTAGCCGTTCCCCACATCTACATGCAAGTCGCTTACGCGCTGGGCCTGGTCGATCCATGGATAGGATGATTTTCAATCGGGTGATCTTCGGGATATACTTTTCTTCAACCCCAGCTGAAGTCAATGTGTGATTAGCTATGTCAGGGCAAGTGAGTCATACTTGAGTGTTAACCCCGAGATACCCCATAGCATTGGCTGACGGTTGTCCTTGCAGACAAAGCAGATCGCAAGACTTCTCTCTCAGGTTGTCCTCACATCCCTCAAGGTGTTTGACGCGAGGTTTTTTTCCATGGCAGCCATATTATCTTGCCTGCACTGCTTGATGCCGGTTGTCAGTCGTCCAAGGTTCTCGTCGCAGCGAGAGGCACCGCAGCAGCAAACCGACAACTGCAGTTAATACCTTGGTGTACACTTCAGAGTCTGAAAGAACCACCATAAATATACTCTGGCTGCTCGTCTACCTAGAGTGTCACAGTCGTGATTGGCTAATATGGATGATCTAGCGAGCCCGGACAGTGACATAGTCAAGCACAGGAGGGCAAAGACCCCGCCATCATTCCCATACTCAGATTCCACGAAGACTCAAATCCTCGAAAGTGAGATTACCTAGGCTCGCCCAACAGTGTCGAGCTGATATATATCTCGCAATAGAAATCTTTGCACTGTCAATGGGCCGGATCGGATCCAATTCCCGGTTTGCAGGCGGAGGATTCTCCGAACCATAGGCAGCCACGCAAAAGAAAGCTGATCGAAGCCCTTCGGAGCCGGAGATTGTATTGACTGCGCGGCCGCTCCAGAGCGACAAAGAGACTTCCGGGCGAGGGCCAGAGTCCGAACGCCACCAACAGCTCAAACCGGCCTGAGCCAATGGCAACCCGAAGGGCTCGTTGAACTGACCTCGGGACGCACAGCATTGGTCTCCGGGTTGACTTTCTTTGATCGGAAAAAGCAATTATTGGTGATGGAACTCTGCCCCGGCAGAGATGAGCAGGCATGAGCCAATGGTGTTGAGAAATAACAGAGCCGCTGTGATGATTGAGTGAATGTTGCTTTGTTGTTGGGCTGGAACTGAAGTCCTGTGAAAGAGCAACACAATCCATTCAACCTTGGTGAGTAAGTGAATGTAGTCTTTGTGGCAACTTAACACTTCTGTCCCCATACCATCCCCAACTTCCTTCACTCACCCACCACACTCACCCACCACACTCCTCATGACAACCTCTGCAACCACAGTAACAATGGCTTCCCTCCTTGAATCATTCCTCAACACCATCGCCGGCATGTGGTCAACCCCCCACCCAAAACCAAAACCAACAATCGTCTTCGTCCCCGGAGGCTGGCACTCCCCAAGCGCCTACGACGCCCTTCTTCCTCTTCTCCACCGCGCCGGATACCCCACGACGTACGTTTACCTCCCCAGCGTCGGTGCCGCAGCGCCCGTAACTTTCGAAGACGATGTCGCCGCTGTCCGCAGAGTTGTGGCTGGCCTCGTCAAGCTCGGCAGAGAGGTGGTTCTGGTTTCTCACTCATACGGCGCAGCACCCGCGACAGAAGCAGTCAAGGGACTCACGAGGGACGACAGAAAGAAGGAAAAACTTGGAGGTGGCGTGGCGCAGTTGGTGTATATTGCTGCGATTGTTCCTACCAAAGGGGCATCCTCGTACGAGGCGTTTGGTCCGTTCACTCCGAGGGAGGAGGGGGGATCTTGGATGGTTATAAAGGATTTGGGGGTACGACTTTCATTTTGGATCGTCTAACTTGCAAGGCTGAACACCCACTGACCTGACATCCAATTTAGGATGGGTTTACGGCCATTGACAATCCCGGGGAGTGCTTCTACCATGACCTCGAGCCCGAGATTGCCGAGTATCACGCTTCCTTGCTGCAGGGGCATTGTTCCGTGTATGTATCTCTATTGTTCCTGATCAACGGTAGCTAATGAAGATGTAGTGCTGGTGCCGGTGCCCTGACCTACCCTGCTTATCATGACGTCTCCGCTGCGTACATCTACTGCGAGGATGATCGGGCGTTTCCACTCGATCGCCAGCAACGAATCGTTCGGGATACGGCTATCAAGCGCACAGTGTCCCTGAAGACGAGCCACTCCCCGTTTCTTTCCCAGCCCGATAGGGTGGTCATGTTTATTCGGGAGGTTGTGGAGTAATTACCTGTGGGCGGCTTATGAACAGGGGCAACGGGGTCGGTCGATTGAGTGGTTACGGGTGGGCTTGAAGCAGATACCCTTGAGTTTTATCCTCTTGTATGTATCTACGCCTCTAAGTTGTGCTTTTTAGTCCCATATTCAGATGCTCAAATGCAATCCTTCCGGCCGCATCCTGAAATGCTCCACTCCACATGACGCGCTCAAGCTGCTCCTTGGTCTCCTCCCAGGTGAGGCTATCCCCGATTGTCTGCCACATCTGCAGCATCCACGTCTCTTCAACCACCGCCGTAAACACAGACATCGCACATATTACGACCACCCATCTTATCAACGGGCTCAGCTCAGGTCTATGAGCGATGTTGATTGACCAACAGCTCGAGCGAAGCCGCTCAGCGATGTAGCAGTGCCTGTCCCACCGTCCTGGGAGATGGAACATCGTCGTCAGGTACGCAAGCAGCGTAAAGCACATACAGCTGGACAGATCGTCATCAAGTGTCCGAGGTAGCTGCAGCAATCGGTCCTGGAAAGATGCAATGGTTGCAAAGAACTCGGATTCGGTGCAGCGCTGGTTCGAGTGGCTAGCGTAGTCGGTAAACCTGGCGTAATACTGCATCTCACGGAAGATTGTCAGCAGGAGAGGGTTGACGGAGCCCCGTAGGTTGAGCTCATTATAGCGCTCCGGCGTCGATGCAGGAAACGATGCGAGGTCATACTGAAAGCGGCTGTAACCAACTGGGTATGTGCAGATGAAATTGGTTGAACCGGTGTTGAGAGCGTGAAGGTCGACTCTGAGGGCTATTAACAAGGGACATGCTGTCAATCGTTCGATCTATTTACCTTTTAATGTAAAGTCCGATGGTGTTGTGCAGACTTCCGAGGCCGCCGCGTATGCGCATCATCGCCTGTAGGCCTAAGAGGTGTGCACCCGCCCCGCGATAGTCATTGTTCATGCAGCAAAAGATCGCCAACGTGGAAACGACGATGATTATCGACTCGCTAGTTGCGCTGGGACTATGTGAGGAAAGACTCCGATTAAGTAATTGAATCGTTTTCTGTAAGTTGAGATATGTGGCAGGGGTGTGTGCCGGTTCCTGGCGGCTGAAATCCTGGACGGCAGAGGCCGCAAAGAGTGTGCATTGAAGAAAAAGACAAAGAGTGTGCATTGAAGAAAAAGAGGATCTTGAACGAGTAGCTGGGCCCTGCTTGTATCTGTAAAGCCTGTGTCAACGCAGCGCTCGACCTGACCCATTGTTGTTGCGAGATATCCCATAACTAGATACAATTAGTGGCCGATCGCTCAGAGGGTGGTGACTCGGGGTTCCCACAGTTAGGCAGCTGGGTTTTGGTTTCATTCGGAATTTCAAAGGCCAGTATGAGCATGGACAGCCCTGAAGGGGGTAAGGAGAGTGTAGGTCTCCTGGAACTTGATCGAACCAAGTGGTCTTTTGCTCCTCTCTGGGGCCGCAAGACCCCTATTTTTCGGTTTTTGCCGCGCATACAGTGGCTCCTAATCACCCTCCTATCGGCAGATCTGGTCGGTCTACCAAAGCCATTGATCTCAACAAATGCGAACTCGGCTGCGGAGTCATCCATGGCGCAATGTTCCAATAGGTCGCCGGCAGGTGCCGCCGGATAGACATGGGTAGGCGGGAGGAAGACGTCTCAAGGAACCGGGAAGGGACACGCATCGCTTTATTTAGGTAGATGCCCACCAGATTGTTGCCTGATTCTAGTTTAGCCCGATTGCCTAGACAGTCTTTCTGCTTTTTAGGCTTTTCTTGCTAGCCAATTAACCAATGCCTCGCGGTCCGTCTTCTTTGTCCGCCACCGGCTCGGGCTGCCTAGGGCGATCAATCACCAAGCTCACCATCACAGACACAGATTACGGATTACTTGCAGACGAAGTCTAGCCCAGGCTTACAATATGAACTCCGAAACTACCAGTACATTTGGACTGGCTTTGGCGAACATATAAAAGCAGAAACTCGCCAAACCTTGGCTAATATCAGGAGCTTTTGCAGCGTCGTCGTAGTCAACAACCGCTTTTTCGGATGCAGACCATTGTTGATCTTCTGACCTTAGCATTCTCTGCCATTTATTCTCCAAGATAATGTTCAGCCGTCGTCGAACACCGTCAGATCTCAGCGGACAGACAGCCATCATTACTGGCGGTTACACGAGGCTAGGATATGTCTGTGCCAATGCGCTGCTGTCCAGGAGTCTTTCACACCTCATCATCACAGTCAGAGACGAGAAGAAAGGTCAAGAGGTGGTTGTGGCACTACAGCAGCTGTACCCAGCGGCGAACTATGAAGTCTGGTTGCTCGATGTCCACTCAAACGACTCTATTTTGGCATTCGCGCAGAGATGTGAGGAGCTGCGACAAATCGATTGCGTAGCTTTGAACGCCGGCCTTGCGACAGGGAACTTCACCTTCAAGGGCAACACAAAACTTGAAGAAACCTTCGATGTCGACTATTTCTCTACTGTCCTCGTCACATTCCTCCTTCTCCCAGTCCTCGGAGCCAAGCGATCGTCAAGTCGACCAGCACGTCTAACGTTGGTTTGCACAGAAGCGTGTCAGCCTCCTGATCTCAAGAGACAAACATCCCAACCGGCGCATCTTGACAGCCTTTACGAGGAGGACTCCGAGCACTACCCCACGACAAAGCTGCATCTCTCGATGTTCATCCAAAAGCTCAAGGAAAAGGTTAACCGCCGTGATGTTACAGTCGATATTGCGGGTTTTGACCATGCGCGCAATTCGGAGGAGGATAGTCAAGCGCTTGACTGTCTGGAACGAAGAACCTCTGTCGTGCAATATCTGTTCGCTAGGAGCGCAGCTTGGGTGTGTCTTGGACCGGCGGCCGCGAAGTTTGATGCCACTGATCCGACCCGGTTCACTTTGAACCATGATTTACACCCGTAAGTTTTTGTTTTTTTTTTTTCGCTGTGTCCTGTCGGGTCTAGACCACTACTAACTTTCAGGTGGTGGCTTTCCAGAATCATGCAGACGCCAGAGGCTAGGAGCATTTCCGATGGCCTGTGGGAGGTGACTCTCGATAAGTTGGATTGGGCAGATGCTCGCGGTCTGCTGGCATTACTGGCAGGGAATTCCGCTTGATAATGGTTTTAAGGCAGTTTGAGTTTGCTGTCATGGTGGTGTGCTCCATCTTGAGCCACTAGGATTGTTCTAGAAGACTGTCTCTTCACCATCGTGCTTCGAGTCATCCAACTTCCCAAATGGCGTAGTAGACTAGATTTCAAAGTATATAACCTGTCGAATCCCACGTTAGAAACAGCGACGACGATTGAGCAGTCATTACTCCCAAAGTCTGCAGCACGAAATGCTTTACTTCATTGCTAAGGCCGGACTCATTTTGCTCGCCAATGTCGCGAGTTGGTACTTGATGGGTTGGATCTGGGCTCTGTAATGCGGATCCTTCTTAGTGCGTTCCAACACAGTTGTCATGCTACGAATAGTCACTGCTAATTTCGGCATACAGTATTGGAAACTCTCGCTGGATTTTGACTTACAATGGACACGATCATCAATCATCCCGATGTATACTATTGCGGCTGGACTGGAGAAACAAATCGAGGCATGACGGGATGTAGTGGACTTACTAGGAGGACAAATGTACTTTGCTAGCGAAATAGCACTGCAAGTTCAACCACATTCTAACTTCTGTCTCTGTTGCCTTCCGGTCCGTAGTCCCGTCAGTCGGCAACAGCTAGCGACGGCCTTTCATTCCGATCAAATCAGCACCCACGCATGAATCCCGTGCCTATATTCCAATTTCAGGTTATATGGTACCATCACCCACAATTCCGTCCAAAGCCTATCTCTCTATTGCCTATATACGCCAGCTACATTGTTGCTCTCTCGTATAATGTTGCGTTGCAAAGCCGAGAATCATACCATCCCATCTCTAGTCCCACCTGAACAGACCAGATCGGTGTCGCAATGTCAACCCATGCCAAAGCCCTGCTTGCAATCGCTGTTGTACTTATCATCTTGATTGGGGGCACGATGGGGTGTGCTTATGGTTCCAAGCTGATCAAGATGCCAAGATAATGTGAGTGCTTATCTTGCCTGTCAGGCTGGATATGGTTCACGGACTTACTTGCATCTCTTCCCCTAGCTGATGTACGATCACCCGGTGACTTCTTCCGAGAATCAATACTTGCTTGTGGCAAACGACGTACGATACAGTACCTCGAGAGACATCCTACGTTACCAAGCAAGGTCAAAGGGGTAGTGGAACCGGTCATATCTTTGAGGAAGCGCTGTGTGATAATCTGGATGTGTGGTCTGGCTGATGGTCCGGCTGATGGTCTGGGACAACGGGGTGTTCATTCTTAGCATTCGTATCTACTTTACGGTTATGGCTCGCAGGATTGTTATTGATTTTCGTTACTGTTGTGATGGACAATCCAGCCGGGCGCTTCTTTACGAGTTTTGGTTTCGTTTTCGAGGAGTTTGAGAGGGGAGAATACGGTATGCATTCTAGGGTTGGTCTGCGGAGCAATAGTGCTCAGTAATTCAAGTTATAGTAATGGGACTATTCTTATGCTCGGATATGCGCGATGGTTTTCGGGTAGATCTAAGGGATTTGGCATTTGTTGGAAATACAAGACAGCTCTGCGTTTGAGTGAGATCTTCCCGCACTTTATTACTGGACGTGCACCAACGACAACACATCCCATGTCTTAAGGCCTCATCGGCAACTGGGTCAAATCCCGAACGGCTGCAGTCTGCCTCGACTATTTTAAAATGACGTTGAGGCTCAAGACCGTTCGCAATTCGTCAGCGAAACCCCAAGCCCGGTGGGATAGGGCAGCTTAATAATAAAAATGCAATACGACTACACCCGGTGGGCGTTTTTATATCATTTAAAAAGTCTAGCAGTCACTTGAGATTTCCTCCATGAATCATTACTACCACCAGCCTTCTGAACTACAACCATGTCCACACTCAAATTCTTCTACGCCCCCGGCGCCTGCTCCCTCGCACCACACATCCTCCTCCTGTCCTCTGGGCTAGATTTTACCGCAATCCGAATCGAATATGATGGTGTTGAAGTGCAATTTCCTGCTGAATTCCGTGCCATCAATTCCAAAATGAAAGTTCCTGTTCTGGTTGTCGACAACGAAACCATCACCGAACTGCCCGCAATCTGCACCGCTATCTCAAATCTCGCTCCAGCAAAGGGTCTCATGGGAAAAACACCGATGGAGAATGTCCGGGTCCTGGAATGGCTAAACTTTCTCTCCGGGACGGTGCATTCGACTGGGTATGGGCTTTTCTTTAGGCCTTGGCGGTGGACGACCTCGGAAGATGAGGGCGTGATTCTGGGGGTTAAGGACAAAGCGAGAGAGGCTTTGTTAAAGCATTTTGCGTTTATTGAGGGGAGATTAGCTGAAAGGACGACCAAAGAGTTTGCGGTTGGGGAGCAGTTGACGGCTGTGGACGGGTTACTGTATGTGATGTATCGGTGGGCGAAGGGGAGTGGGTTTGATTTGAAGGTTTATCCCGAGTTTGGAGGGGTAGTTGAGAGGGTGGAAAAGGTGGAGAGTGTACGGGCTGTCGTTGAGACCGAAAGATTGAAATTTGTTGATGGTTTGTAAGAGTGACCATTATATATTTTCCACGCAATCAGATTGAGAATCCGAGTGTTGATGTCAAGAGCCAAGGCCTGGTCACGTGCGCACGGCGCATTGTCCACCTCGCCGCTTCGACTCTACTCCTCTCGCTTTCCTCACTTCATCATCTCCATCCACTGACTTGTCCGAGAATGGCGTCAGAGGAAGGGGAGGAAGGGGAGGTCCTCCATTCTCTCTTCGCTCGCAAGGTTGTCCGCATCATTGATTCTTTGGTGGTGAAATATGGTCCCAATTTGCGACCGTCTGAAGGAGAGACTCTCCGTTTCATTGCCGACAACACCACAATTCCCGTCCCGAAACTTCACGAGGTCAGACGCAACGGTGACAAGGTTACGGCAATCGTGATGGACTACGTTCCCGCCAAGAGGCTCGATAAGGCGTGGGAGGCCTTTTGGTTCCGAGCAGAAAGATTTTGTTGCTGAGCAGCTTCGGTCATACGTTTTACAACTCCGAGAACTGAAGGGGGATGGAAAGTACATCGGCTCTCTGGGGGGTGGTAAAGCCATCATTGGGTACATTGCACGCCTCGAAGGAGGTCCATTCGAATCGGAAGAAGAGTTCAACCAGTTCGTTCTAAGTGACCTGCTTCGCGGTATTCCAGATCTTATGCGGCATTATGCTAAATACGCCCTTACTACTGGCCATGAGATCGTCTTCACCCACGCTGATCTTGCGCCTCGAAATATCATGGTCGACGACACAGGACGTGTAACTGGGATTATCGACTGGGAGGAATCCGGCTGGTACCCCGAGTATTGGGAGCATAACAAAGCGATGCGGGATTTTAAACCAATGCCGAATTGGCCGGAGTATCTCGCTCGGATCGTGCCGCCGCAGTATGAGAAGGAGTACATTGGGTTTTCCTGGTTATCTCGACTTCTACGCAGTTGACTCTGTGCTACTGTCCATGATCGTCTCCCGAGGTCCCCTCCCTCACGTTCTCGATTGAGCATCGGCCTCGTTGGGCTCACATCGCCCGGAATACCTTCACCACAAACCATTTTCTATTTGGGGGATACCTAACCAAACCTTGGCACTCTTTGAATGAAGTAATAGGGTGCAGAGAATACCCCTGTAGATGGCCAGTGCGTTTGGAATAACCGCCGCAAGCAGGAGGAGATGGGCGAGGCGCTTTGAGCCTTGCAGCCTTTGGTGCCTCTTTGCTTGACGCTGATCGCACCAGAGCCGCTGCACGGCCCCGGGAGCCAGTCAGTCACGCCTGTCAACGAGAATAACTTAATGCATGCTTGCTTATTCACTGCTCGCTGGCATCGACGCACAGGCAGCGGTATCTTTTATCTACTGGCTGGCAGAGAGCAACGCGTGGCCTAGGCGCTAATGCTGCACCCCCTCTCAAGGCGCCTTCCAATCCAAGTCTGGGCGACTGGACGATCGTTGATGTTTCGCTGCGGCGCTGCGGACAGCGGCGCAGGTTGGGCTGTACTGGACAGTCTCGAGTGAGGCGATCATCACAAAGAAGTAAGCGCCCCGGGGAAGCAGCTGTGGTGGGTTTTGCGGCGTATAATGTGCGTGGGTCCTGTCAGGAGAGACTTCAACCCAGTGATGTTTGCTATACCGGATGCAGATGTGAATGTCCGGCAGTCCTGTGGTGAAGTGAAATGACTGTTGGGAAGCGTTGGGCGCTGCGTCTGTGTTGTCCGACTCGAGGGATGTTAGGATGCACTGGCTAGCACTGGATGTAAAAAGTACCTGTGCAATGCTGCAGCAGGCGCCGTGGGGGTTATGGCTATGACATAGAAAGCGTTCAGGTCTAACATGAAGAGATATTGCTGGGTATAAACGGCAGCAGTCACATCCATATGCTCGGCGACTAGGTTAAACAGAACATACTCATTATTACAATGTCTAGCAAGGCAGGTAGTTTTGACCAATGATAATGGCAATGGACTGACGTACACCAATCCTGGGAGCCTTCCTACTGACAACAAGACTAGCATGATTAAGCTTGTCTTGGTGCCACTCCATGCGAAGGGCACAAAAATAGCCCTGGAGGCCAGAGGGCAGCAGCGAGGCCAAACATGGGATATCTAGCGCGCCGCAGGTTTATTAACAGCACGACGTGTTTACAAGCTGAGAGACGATGGCACAGCACAAAGTCTTTTCTCACCAGTGGAACACACATGACATCTCAAGGATCTCCGCCCTGGAGCTCCACAAGGCAGATGATGATGCATGATAAAAATCCATTTGTCGTGAAAGCTCCAATAGCTCAACAGCACACTATCTAGAGTGTGCTCCGCAGACTGTCCTAAAACCGTAGCTCATATTACCAGTGCGACTTTCGAGCAATGTCGCTAATATGCAGTTAGTCAAAATATATCAACTCCTGAGGACGCAGCCTGTTACAGATACCGATACCTGTTCGTGATAGTCGAAAGGAACCCTCTTGACACATAGAGTACCCCCGTTGTCCGGAGACTTGGGATGTTCTATGTGCTTAGATAAGCTCGGAGATAGGGCTGTCACATGATATAGGGCTGGAGGGAGATACACATTCTTCTTGTTCAAACACTCAGCTGAGCGGCTGTGAAAGCGCGACCCGAGTGTCAGTGACACTCTCAATCTGGCGCGACAAAGATATAACACGTGAACAGGTTGGCTGGGGAGAATGGGTGTTGAAATTATCAGTAGCAGATATGTTGCCATGCAACTCGAATTGTGCCAGGAATCTCAAAAGTAAAGGCTGTTGGTGTAGGGCCTGCGGATAAATATCTCCGGCTGGGGTTAGGTAAGTGGACATTCTGCAGGCCTGCAAGGGGTGGAGGTAAGGAGTGGCCGGACGACAAGATGAACAAGCATCAACTACGCAGGCTTGGCCTGAGAAGAAGGATAGAATATGTTTACCCTAGCACGCATCATCGCGGTAGAACGCATAGTACACTGGATCGTGTTGACGTTCTAGTGGGTAGCGAGTACATTGTCTCTTCCACCTGCCTTGAGAGCCAACTTTTTTAATTATGACAGCCGCCACCGCGTGTAAAACAACCTTTAACTGCGGAGATGGGCATGGTCAGCGGAATTGTGGCTGTCAACAGCAGACCACTGTGCTCCACACTGTCTCCCACATAGGCCTATAGAGCACGTAGCTACATCCCAACGTGAGGCTTCAAGCATAGTATCCATCACAGCTTATTGTTCGGTCGTAGGCTGCCAGTGGAGTGCGGGACTAACCGATGTAGTCGAACCTTGAGGCAATCTTCAACATCAGTGTACGTCCCTGATTATAGCTCTCTACTAATGGCCCAGAATTCAGATAAGAATCATCACCATAAACCTATCCCTTGCCACGAACGCTGCGATCAACACGCTATACGCAGCTTGGCACAGCAGTACCCTGACATTCCCCATGAACTACGCGAGTCATACTATTTAGAGGCTGGGATGGTTTTGACTAGTATATCTCCTCGGCCTAGACCGCTCAGCGCATCTGGCTCCTGTACAGCCCGTATTTGCCGATCATAGTCCTGGCACACTTGCGATGCAAATGTGATGTCTTTAGTCGCTCGGAAGATATCACCCGGACTAGATTCTGCATGACCTCGTAGGGGAATGCATGGAGCGCGATTTATCACAACGCCCTTGCGTAACCCCTATCTCTTTACCCCTTTCCCCGCTTATCCACTGGTTCTGACAGCGCGAGCGATCCCGCAGACAGCCCCGTGAAGTATGCGGTGGCTGGCTCGGATTCTTCAGGATGTTTATCGATTCTTCCTTGAACTCAGAAGCTACTCCACGATCTGACCAAGCTGTACCAGCTATCTTATTTGAAAGAGCTACCACCGTGATGTAGCGCAGCGCTCTGTTCATCTTTCTCATGTTCTCGGTTGAGAAGGTGCAACCGGGAACTGCCCAGCAATCACTTCAGTCTCAGCCATCATCCTCCACTTCACCAAGATGGGCTTCTTGATCTGGTCTCTACCTAGCCTGGAGGTACTCTCCTTTACGAGCTCCCAGCTTCAGGATGCGCTTTCCCTGTGGTTGGTATTGTCCTGTACTCTTTTGGTCCTGGGGTGGGACTTTCTGCGTAACAAATCTGCCCGGAAGATTCCGTTCGTCGACACCCGGGGACGATGGGAGTACACCTACACAGGGGCCAAGCGGCGCTTTGTGACGGATGGAGCGGAAATCATTGCCTCAGGACTTGAGAAGGTATGAACTGTGGTCCCGTGCTGCTCGTCTTATTGACTCTTCTGCAGTATCCGTTATTCTATACAATAACCGACAAAGGCCTTCAATTGATTCTATCCGGGGAGTATGCCGATGAGATCCAGCGTCGCGACGATTCTTTCAGCCGCCTCGAGTCTTTCGAAACGGTAATTATTAGCAGTATGTATCTTGGCCACTGAACACTGATCTGTATGGGTAGGATTGGTACGCTCGCATGTCGTCGGCCAACGGTAAATCACATGCAGCGTTCGCAAGACATCTGGCCTCGAAACTTACAACAGTAATGCGTAAGAGCTCACCCAGATGATGTGCACTTTGGGGCGCACTAACCAAGCGGTGTAGCGGCATTGATCCAGCCTCTGTCGGAAGAGGTAGGTATAGCACTGAGGGCAAGCTTGACGGATAAGCAGGGTATGTGACTGTCAGATCCTGCAATTTCCCCCTTCTCGAGTATGTGCAAACGCTAAATGGGCTCTGTATTTCAGAATGGTCCGAGATCCCTTTATCTCGGACCATGGTTAGGATCATCTCGCAGACTTCGACGCGTGCCTTTGCCGGGCAAGGCTTATGCCGCAACTCGAAGTGGATTGAATCATCGACTACACTCGCCCACAGTATACTCGCAGTCACACAGCGCCTTTACGAGTGGCCCAGGTCATTGCACGGTTTGGTCACTTGGTTTGAGCCTTCTGCGCGGCAACTCCGGTGCCGCACCAAGGAGTGCCAACGCCTTTTCGAGTCGCTGCTAGAAATCTGGCGTCAAATGATCAAGGAGGATGGAAATGAAGGAGATCAGCGGCAGCCGGAGTTCAACCTCATGGACACCATGCTCGAATCGCCAGATGTGAAGGAGAAGCCCGATAATCTATTCATGGCGCAATTAGCGCTGGCGCTGGCGGCGGTTCATTCCACTACAGACATCCTGGGAAAGGTCATACTGGATCTCGCTCGCAACCCACATATGATTGAACCCCTTCGACAAGAAATCATCTCGGTGGTCGGTCAGAGGGGGCTAGGCATTGACACCGTTTCGGAACTGAAACTGCTCGACAGCGTCTTGAAGGAAACACAACGAATGAATCCCGTTAGTACTTGTAAGAACGCAGTACCATGCCCTATTGTCTAAGGCGACTTGACTGACAGCGATGATAGTACCAATACACCGGATCGCTACCCAAAAAGTAACCCTGAATGACGGCACAATCATCCCGCGAGGCACTGAAATCGCGCTGTCCACCAACCGCACGATGGACCCAGACATTCACGCATCCCCAGACAAATGGGACGGATACCGCTTCTTTAATATGCAGAAAACTAGCAGCGAAGAGAAATCCGGTCTCGTAGACCTCTCCTCTGACCACCTTGGATTCGGCTACGGAAAGCACGCCTGCCCCGGTCGATTCTTCGCCGCGCACGAGAGCAAGATCGTTCTTTGCCACATTTTGCTCAAGTACGATTGGACGCTAGTTGACCCGAGAGTTCCGAATATCGAGATGCGCGGGTGTTCGCCGATTGTCAACTCGGTTGTGAAGATTGCAGTGCGCCGCCGGAACAGCGAGATCGAGCTCTGAGGCTATCCTGGCTGGTACTCTGCTACTACTGTGTGAGAATGGAACATACGGGGGGTATGGAAGGCTTTTTGCAGTGTTGGCGGTAAGAATAATGACTGTAATTGACATTTATACATAATTTGTACTGTAATAGGGAGTGGATTTTTTTTTAGTTAGCTAATTCAAGCGATGTTCAGATAGTGAGCTTCTCAAGCCACAGCTATGACTGCCGCAAGTCGGATATAGCTCATCACCTCACCCATGTTTATGTCCTTGATTGAAGAAAATACGAGCGTGTCAATCGGACTACCCACATTCAGCCCGTGCAGCATTCCTCAAGCAAGGGCCACTGTCTGCACGGATGGCAACAATCACCCAATCTACCTGCGAGGTTGAGCAGCAAAAAGGAACAGGGTCTGGAGAGAAGAGTAGGAAGGAGTGAAAGATAGAAGACATGCTCGCTACTGCCTTTCCCAACCACTCTCAACTATGGATTCACCCCCTGGGTCGTTAGGCATACATTACATCAACCCCCTTGCGGATTTTACTTCCGAACGGCTTGACTATATGATATCACCAGTGCAACCCCTTGGGTCGTAGCAATATAGGTACCAGCGCACTTCCGCAAATGCTGCAGCTGATTGGCCTAGGACCGAGGAAATCCTCACCTACCCACCGCACCGCCGTATGCATAACCACGACTACAACTACAACCAACGGAATGACGTGAAGCATGTCTGTGCAACACCACGCTGCTACTTTGTACACAACGCCGGGACATTCCCCGACTGCCAAAATGTGGATCCGCCGGCTTGCGAGTCTGTAGTATTCTACCACACTCTTCTGATGAAGCAAAATGCGTGAGGATAGCATAATGATTTTGTATTATTCTGGAGTACAGAGACCTTTTAGTTCAAACAAGCACCAGAAAGCACTTCTGTAGCCTCGAACATTACAGTAGTTCCGGTCTAACTCCTTAGACGCCAGCGTACAGCACCGAACCCACACGAGAAGAATTGATCAAAAGCACTCAAGGAAAAAGCACCGATCAAAGAAAGAAAAAGCACTAACCGAAATAGCATTCATGTTATTCCTCCTCTCAATCCACAGTTGTAAGGTGGTACCTGAGACACCTCTACCAATCGCTAGAGAGCCTCAAAGTGTGAGGAACAAATGCTCATGGACTGGTCGCATCAGACGCAGGAACGGTATTCCCGTAGTCTCCGCCGAATCCAGCAAAGCCCTGGAGCCCAAAAGGGCTGACATTGCCAGTGTCGGAGGCAGCAGAGCCATACGAGCCGGGGGCAGCCCCATAGCCCTCAAGTCCAGCGGGAGCAGAGTAGTCGGAAGACTCAAGGCCACCCAAGAAGTTTGAATAATCAAAAGAAGCTGGCGGACTTCCTACCGCCGCAGTGGCTTCAGGGGAGACAGGAGCAGCTGTAGATACCGGCAAGCCTCCATACCCCCCGCTGCCTGGATATCCGGAGAACCCGGGGTAGCTATTTGCCCCTTGAGGGTTAATGGGAGAAGGCACGGCGGAGGGATTGCTGTTGGCTCCATAGCCGCCAGCGTAGCCACCTGAGTTGTAAAGGCCTGCCCATCCGGAAAAGCCCGCACCGGAAGGCGGGATGGTGTTGGCTGCGGGGGTCGCAGCTATGGTAGCGCTTGCTACTGCAGCTGGGGTGCTAGGCAGAGCTGTCGTGGGCGGTTCTGCTACTGATACATCAGATACTTTTCCGAATTAGGAGGGAGGGATCTTACCTTCATCTTCACCGCTGGCAGGGTGAACGGCAGGTAGGGCATAGGCATAGCCCAACATGCCAAGAATAGTCATATTCAATACTCTCATTTTGGACAGTTTAAACGCGACTGAAATGATTTGTGTGAAAGAAAGATATGTAGTGGGAAAGTAGGCCACAGCATGGTATGCGTCGCTCTTATATCCTCCGATTCCACGCCAGAAGGTCAGGAAGACGGGCACCAGCACAAACCCGCAGACATGGCCAGCTCATGTAAAACGATGTGTATATCGGATCCGGAAACCAAGTTACATTGAGACACATATGTCTTCGTCAATCATTTATAAAATGTACAGACAGTTTGGTTACGCACGAGCCGATCCTTGAACGGTGGTGCATTCGGCTGCATTCGGCAAGGAAAGTCTGCGAATTCACCACTATTCATTTGACTTCTAGAACAAGTGAGTATCTGGAAGCCCATGCTTACTCCCAAACATTTTCTCTAGCTGCAGGGGTAATTTAGAAAGTGCGGGTCTATGTCGTTGACGACTTGACTCCATATCCATAGCCAGACAGATTCCTAATATGTTTCGTTTGCGGATTCAAGCGCCCCCTCTCAGCATCCCTCCACTCTCTCCTGGCCAGCTCACCGTCTCCTCCTATCCGGGTTTGATATTCATCAGAAGCCACTCAGCGAAACAGACTAATTCCTGTGTTGTAGATTGATCCACAGCCGAAATAATCTTTTTCCCAGAGCCACCGACCGCACGCCGAGCCTTGAACGCCCATGGAGTCAAAAACATACCCAGGAACAGTCTTCTTTACAACTCGAGTAACAGATACAGATACGTCGACTTCCCCAAAGGTCAAAGTGTCACGCTTGGATGCGTCGAAATCCATCGGGATGAAGTAGCCGATATACTCGTCATTCACGGTTACTGCATGCGGGCAGGCAATGAGGATACCTATGTGGTAAGCATCCACCACAGCGTCTCTCCCATGCAGCTGCAGACATACTGCAAGCCGGTATGATCATCCATGACGGGCAGACAATCGGGGCCGACGACTTAGTCGAGGTCATCATCTAGTGTCCTAAGCTTCACGTCAGCGCAGAGGAGCATTGCACATACGAATGCGTAGATTGTGCTGAGTGTAGTATTCGAGCCGGCCTCGAGTAGTGTTCTGGAGATGCACGAGGCTTCGGCATCATTGAACACATCATTTCTTGGCTCGTGCAAACCTATGCAGAGAGATACTCCGCTGGATGCGGGCAAGGCGAGAAAGGTAGACAAACCGATAGAGACAGTATTTTACTTTCCAGGATTATTAAGCTTGATAGAATGAGAGTCGATAGCTTCACAAAGTCTACCGTATCTTCATGCGTAGAGATTGGGCTATAAAGGGCTCAACAAGCTTGTGCAAAATCGTCTAGCATGTACGGGAGTGGCTGTTCTGGGAAGTGACGTTATGAAGATACAAGATTCGAGCGCTGCTAACAGTCGTATGATTTCATTGAGAGACAATGTAGGCGAATACACTAGAACAGATATACCAGAGCGCTGGAGAGACACTCGTTTTTTATGCCCTTGTAGTGCATGTAGGCGTTGAGAATCGCCGAGAAGAGGACCAAGGCGGCGCAGATGCGCAATGCAATTTGTTGGACTAGGGGAAGGCCAGCCGGGTCGCATGATGCACTTTATCGCCTTTCTTGATCTTAAACGCATGTCGAAGTACTACATGAAGGCATAGACCTACCCCTGAGGAACCAATCGGACACGATGCTCTTCTTCCGCGGCAGACACCCCGAGGCCCGAGGACACCCGAGAAGGCGCCATGATTGGACGGAATAATCCAGCCCCATGCTGGGGAAACGCCAACGGCCAACAGCTTCACCACACACCAGACGACCAAGGAGGTTGAGGAATGTCCCAGCACAAGCCCGATAAGCCGATTTACGCAGCGAGACATCGCGTCAGCAACAAAGCGTGTCTCTGCCTGGGCTTGGAAGCCTTATAGCTCTCATGTAGGGCAAGGGATCGGGCAAATAGCGGCATCTCGGCCCTCGGGGTAATTCTCGCGAACTGCGGGGAAAAGGCCACATATCGCGACAAATCTGCAGCTCCCCGGCCTTCATCTCCGAGAGATCTTGCCAGCATCTCTGATAGCGAATCTTACTGCCACATGGACGAGTACAACGGCCCAGACTCTCCCGGCTCGCCCGGGGACCCGCCTCGGGGGCCGGAGGTCGGGCATGCATGCAACTCGTGCCGAAGACGAAAGCTTCGCTGTTCAAGGGAGCTGCCGGCCTGTCAGCATTGTCGGAAATCTGCTGCCGAATGTTATTACGAAACGAAGCGGGCCAAACCCGGCATGAAGGCGGGAGCATTGGACAATATCCATCGGCGGCTTGGTGGGTCTCTGGTGCTTGAGTCAGGCTGGGTTTTGACTGACGCACATACGTTGTAGACGCCTTGGAGCGTTCTGTCGGGAAACAGCAGGTAAAGTTGGAGAGTCTCGACGGTGAAGGACCCTACCGGCAAGAGGACTGCTCGGCGATACATACCGTTCTCTCCACCCTTACAACAAGCCTCCAGAATCTCAGCAAAAAAACACATTTGGCACAGTCCAGTAGCAATGACACCGGGTCTGCAAAGCGAAGGCGTATTGATGACGGTGACAGTGACTTCCATCATTTGCAGCCTCCTGGTCTTCCGCCTTTACCAGATGACGCCGTCCTCAGCCATGTTCTTGAATCGTACTTCATCTACGTACATCCATGGACCCCCATCATCCATGAAAGTCGTTTCCGTAGGCGGCTGATTGATGACGACCAAAGAGATAAGCTCCAGCTTGTCCTCCACTCGATGATACTCGTGGCTCGACGATACATCGAAGATAGAGATGCAGCAACATCACTCGAGAAGTCACTAAATGACTCTGACCAGACTCGCGACTGGCTGGTTTCACAGGCAATGAAGCAGCCGTCTGTTGAGAATCTGCAAGCGCTCGTTTTGATTGCAACCGATGACGTATGGTCCTCGCTCTTCTATCAGGTCGCCCACTAACCGGGAGTAGATTGCGACCGGTCGAGCCTCGCAGGCGTGGCCCCTTGTCGGATCACTGTCACGCATGGTCGAATATCTTCAGCTGACCGTCGAACACGATGAGGCCGTACAGCATCCATTCTCACAACCATATAAGTCGTTGCGTCCACCGGCCGACTGGACAGAGGCTGAAGAGCGGCGAAGAATATTTTGGAGCATTTTCGCCCTCGATCGCTTTTGCTCCGTCAGTATGGGGTGGAATACTAGCCTGACGGCGGATGATGTCCGCCGGCGGTTGCCATGCGATGGAATCACCTGGCGGAAGGAAGACCCGGTGGTGACTCCCTACTTCGGCATCTGGGATAAATCTGCTGGTCGAATTGGGAACCCTATTGCCTTCCTGCCTACCCATTCTGCCCCCTCTCGGCCAGTCGAAGACGAGACAGAGGCTCCGTCCGAAGCTGGCACGTCGCCTGGTGCAGCACCATCGGCAGTGGATATGGCCACTGTCGGGGCATACGCATATTGCATCGAGGCCACGGAATCGCTAAGTCGAGTCACAACATACTTTCTCCAACAGAAAGTCAATCTGAACGACCAAAAAGACTTTGGTGCCTGGCTTGTTCGGTTCAAGGAGCTGGACCTTCGCTTGGTTCACTGGAAAATGCTTCTTCCTCAAAAATGGACCGTCAACGTCGCGCAGCAAGGCTTGACGCGCATGGATCCCAACCTAACCCTCGCTCATGTCACCCACAATGCCTCGATGATCCTGTTGCATCAACCCATAGCATTTCCTTTACCCGAATGGCCCTTCAAAAGTCGCCTTCCCAGTCTTTGCAGTATGGACACCTGCCAGAGCGCCGCAGTCGAAGTCGCCTCCATCACAAGCCACTACTTGAAAAGTTCTCTCGCGACATCGCCGCTAAGTAGTCAGTTTGCATTCTGTCTCTTCATTGCAGCTCGAGCTCTTATGCTGTATTGGCAGCATACTCGGACTCAGGGGGGCGTCGCACCCGACTTCTGGGTTCTCATTCAGAGCCTTGATGCTTTGTCCACCAGGTCCTCTGGTATCATCACGTCCACATCGGCTCACCAGAACCTCGCGGCAAAGTATTCTTCGGTGCTGACTGAACTGCACAGACGCTGCACCCAAGACCCATCTTTCTCAATCAACATCGCCGGATACACCACGGAAATAACACATTCGGGGGACGAGGTGCAATCTCCTCGGCAAGCATTACCCGTGCCTGACAGATCGACTGGTAGTCAGGACCATAACTTGACGAACATGCCAGAGTCAAACAGAGACTTCCAATCTCCACATGAGCAGCCCAGCTTTTCAAGTCCCACCCAGCTGAGCAACAGGAAGAACAGCGCCCCCGCGCAACAAACCTTTGCGAGCCAGCGGCTTCCTGCTGTGGCTCCAAACGCATATTCACTAGGCATCGGCCTTGCCCCAGGAGCTAACGAGGTTCCAGGTTTACTGCAATCGGAGCTCAGTGGCAACTCGGATGACACTATGGCCATGTCACAGATGTTGCTTGATCAGCAGTTCACTGGATTGGATCGCGTTATCAGTTATAGTGATGGTTTGTTTGGTTCGGAGTATGATGGCGGTCGGTGGTGATATTGGCAGATGTAGCTAATCTCTCCAACCAAAGGTTACGTGATGATGAAACGTCCACTCCTAGCAGAGCCATTATGCGCTTGTTTTTTGGTCGCCGAGTAGCCGTAGGCGATGTTCAATCTCCCGCGAGGCTAAGTGTCTGCCAGTAATTCATCACGCAGCGCCAGAGCCTCCTGCCGGAGTCTCTCTATCCGCTGCCATCGGTGGTCGTGTCGTGTGGTCGCGACGCTCTTCCAGTAGCTGTACACAGCCTCCGCTATATTCCAGGCATGCTGCTCACTAACCCCAAGAGTTTGAATACGCAATAGCAGCAGTAGCTCGGTGAGTGCATCCCACTCGATGTAGGTCTGAAAGAGCCACAGCCACTGTGTTCCTTCCTCATATCGTCGGAGTGCCTCGGCCTCATGGAGAACTTCTATCCACCCCTGCATTTTGAGTAGTTTTTCTTCCTCGGTTTCATCCTCCATCGGGGTCGGATCTGTAATCATCAGTTTGATCTTTGCGAGAACAAGCCTGACAGACTTCACAAGGACATTGTCGAGGGGTATTTTGTCGTCACGTTGTGACAGGTATTGCTTCTCGATCCGGTCCTGAAAACAATCTATGGCCGCGCGCTTTTGATCCCCTGACATGTGTGCGTACTCATTGTCTCGGGAGAACTCATCAGAGAACACCAATTGTCGGGCAAAGTAACTGGTTTCAAAGCGCGTCAAACTGAAAAACATCTCTGTCCGGCCTTGAGCGGAGACAGGGGGTCTGCTCATTTGAGGGTGGAGGTCTGCGTCTGCTACGTTGGACGGCAACTGGGTGTTGAAGGACGACTCGAGGATGCAAGGCTCCGAATCGCGGTCCTCCGCTACTCGGGTGTCGAGGATCAGAAGCTGCCACCAGAGTCGCCGTCGCATTTCAGTCTCAAAAGGGGACAGTCTAAGGGCGGCTCCGTCTTTGTTCAGGTCCATCTTGAGAGCAATGCCAGCGGCCACTCCAACCAGTGAGTATACGTCAGGTCCGTCTTCATCACATCTTGCGGTGATCTAGACCGTTAGTCAGTTGGATATTCGTGGTGTGTGATTCATACTAGGTAGATAGAGAAAGCCTGCAACACGGTCATGTTTCTGCACTCGAGAAGGTTCTGATGGGACAGGCAGTACGTCACTGCAACTCCATACCTTATTCTGTCAGCTAATCTGCCCCAAACCAAAGGATTATGCTCATGGCTTACCGTTTCAACAAGACGCGTCTGTCCTCCTCGAGCTCGTTCTCGCAATCCTCGCGAGACATTGCTGCCACTGCCGCATAGTAAATTGCAAAAAGCAAACAATGCGATGCACGATTAAGCTTAGTCCGGCCGTGAATTGCCTTGACAACTAGTTTTTGCACGGTCGGGGTGTGGAATATCTTGATGAGGGGGTCGACGACATCCAAGTACCTCTGCCAGAGCACAGCCACCATTGGCGCAGCAGGCCGGAGAGATTCAATATCAATGTTTGGTTGGGGCTTCAGCAGAGCCGACACATTTTTGGGCGGACTTTGCAGTGGGTGTTCTGCTTTTCGTGACTCGTGGCTTCGGCGTCCGCTAGCTGCTGGGCCTGCAGTGGACTGGCGAGGTTCCGTCAACCCGGAAAGTCGCTTTTCCATGGCTCCAAGTTTCGTCTCGAGAGAAGCGACACGCGTCAGGGCATCTTCGTTTGGCAAGGGTCTCGCGGGGTATTTGCACTGAAGGCGCACCTTGACGCAGTAGCTGCACGGACGCGACCGGTCGCATTTGATCTTGCGGCGGCGACACTCCAGGCAGGAGCGACCGGGGGCAATTGCTCGTGGCATTCCGCAGGTGACCTCCAAGATCTCCAATAATCAACACTCAACTGCAGGTTAGATAACTAGTGTTCCCACCGGGCGAGCGTTGAACAGGGAGTTGAGAGGAGCTGAGAAATCGGGCGGAGATCTTATCGCTGAGTGGTGAGGACGGAGGCTGCAGGAGCTGTGATTGGCTACAGCGGAGAAAACGGACAAGCCTCCATTATGAGCGCACATGAGCCACCTGGATCTCTCAGCCTCACCTCCATTTCTCTTTCAAGTCATTCATTCCACTCTGAATAACCTCAGTTTCTGCTTTCTAATGACTGTACTATTTGTCAGTATTGCAAATGCCCTCCTCGGGGGGTTCCAGTGGTACGAGGAGACCGACCACGCTGGAGATATAAATATCGTGGGATGTACCACCAGTACCGCATACACATCAACAGATTCCTCAGCTTCTCCGTGGTCAAGACCGAACAATCGCCTCCTCACCATGTCTACTCCATCCAAGAACATTGCTTTCATCGGCGTAAGCACCCTGGCCATAGTCAAAACCATGCCCTAACCACTACAGGCCTCCGGCGCCATCGGTCGAATCCTTCTAGCAGCTCTGGTGGACGCGGGCTCGTTCAACATCACTGCCATTACACGCGCATCCAACAAAGCAACCTTCCCAGAAGGCGTCACCGTACGCAAATCGGACTTGTCCCACGCCGATCTCGTCGCAATACTCAACGGCCACGACACCGTGGTCTCCGCCGTAGGCGCAACCGGCTTTGCAGACCAGAAGAAGTTCATTGACGCTGCTATCGAAGCCGGCGTATCGAGGTTTCTTCCATCGGAATGGTCAGCAGATACTCAGAACGAAGCCGTCCTCGCCTTGCTTCCGCTCTTCAGGCAGAAGAAGGATGTTCTCGAGTATCTCCAGTCGAAGCAATCGGCTTCGTTTTCGTGGACTGGTGTAGCCTGTGCGGGTCTATTCGACTGGGTAGGATTTCTCCCTATGATGGTGGCAAGGTGTTGACTTACTGAATACAGGGCATTGCAAATGGCTTCTTCGGGTACGATATCGCTACAAAATCTGCCACCATATGGGACACCGGCGACAAGAAGTTCACCCTCACCAACCAGAAACAACTCGGCGACGCCCTCGTGTCTTTGCTGAGGCTGCCCGAGGCCACGGCCAACAAGTACCTGTATATATCCTCGGTTGAAACCAGCCAGAATGAGATTCTAGCTGCGTTAGAGTCGGCTACCTCTGCTTCTTGGACTGCCAAGAGGACTACTACAGACGATGAAGTGAGCGACGGCATCAAGTTGCTGCACGAAGGAGATTTTGGTGGTGCGCTGAAGCTTGTCCGGGCTACGGGGTACGGGGACCTTCCTGATATCGGCTCCAACTATGCAAAGGACAGGGTGTTGGCGCATGGACTGCTCGGATTGGAGGAAGAAAGTGTGCAGGAGACTATTGATAGGGTTGTGCGGGAGTTTAAGTCTGTTTGGGTGGTCTGATGTGACCAATAGAGGATAGAGACTGTTCTATATAGACTCCTTGTATACACAAATTGCAAACCCTTAATGTATCTCTCGGCCACCATGTAACTCTGTATTCTGGGCAATGCAAGCAAGGAGAATCCCCAAACGGGTGTGATCCCCGATCGCCGATCCCGCCTAGATTAATCGCCGACCTTGGGCGGCTGAGATTGGAGAACATTCAAAGGCTGACCTGTTGCAGTGCGGCTGTGATAGAAGTTATAACTGAAGGGTGCGACTGCCTTCGTGAAGAAAAGCCGCAGAATGGCCCCTTTCCCACCTGCACTCTTCACGAGTCCCCGTGGGGGCCAAATCCCAGCAGTCCTTTCCGACACGAATTGCATTCACCTGGGAGCCGACCCCTGTGATATCCAATTCTCACCTCGCGGACCTAATTCAATGCCATCCACGGACACCAACCAGGGACCCAAACCCAAACCCAAGCCCAAAAGCCGAGCCAAACCAGGCCCAAGCTTCATCTTCGTCGAGGCCCGCAACAGCCCCTCCGGCCGACCGCAGGACGAAGATGCGAAAGCCGCAATCCGACGCCAGGCTGCGCGCTCAGGACGCAAGCATCAGCAATTGCAACTGCAGACTCCAGACCCCAGCCGTGAGAATAGCCTCGCACCGGGACAGGGGCGTGTCGACGACGAATTACCCCTGACACTGACCCGCTGGAATCCACCTCTGCTTACCCCGCAGCCCGCAGCCGCTGGATATGAGGCATTGAAAGTCAAGTATAACTTTGACATCACCTATCTCAGCCCTCTGACTGATATCGCTTTGGGAAAGCTGGGATCGGTGATGATGCAGGAGAATCCAACCCTTGTTCGCCACTTGATTTCCCAGCATGATGCTTCGTTTCTGAGCTACCTGCCTAGTCGCTACGGGTCGTCTTTGTGTCTGGACGCTGCGATTGACTGCCTTGCTGCTGCGGCGGGCCAGATGTTTGGATCTCTGCGGCCGATAAGACCAGCTTCATTAAGCATGCTGTATGGAAGGGCACTGCAAAGCTTACAGGCTGCGCTCAACGATGGGAGTGCATATAAAAGCTCGGAAGTCTACTGTGCCACGCGGCTTTTGACGCTCTATGAGGTGGGTTCATTTATTATCAGTATGCCTAATTACAAGTCCTAACAGTAAATAGTTAATCAGCCATCCGGAGGCAGACCACCACATCCTGCACAGCAGGGGTGGAAGCAGGATCGTCCAACTCCGAGGACCCAAAAATCACACTACCCCGTTTGATTACATGCTGCTAAAGAGCCAGGGCCCATTCATTGTAAGTCAGATTTAGTAACGTGCTGTATATAACTTACTAACAATCCAGGTTGTCGACGCAATGTCCACCTCCGCTCATACCATCCTCGAAGCGCCAGAATGGCAAAGAGTCATGGAAGATGCCTCACAAGCAGAAACAGACCCCGACGCCAGCTCCTGGTGGGACCTATTTGCAGCAATAGCCCTTATGCCAGGGATGGTGGCCGACATGCTAGCATTCTGCAAACGCCACGTATCCCACGCACCCACTGACTCCCGGTACTTCGATGAAGGCGCCGACCTCCATGACCGAGCTAGGCGGCTGCGCAACAAATGCCATAAAGACCACGCGCACTACATGAGCAAAATACCTCACCGGCTGCCCCTGTACGCCGCCCCGATTGCCCCAGAATCTCCGGACCGCATCTGGATGCGTCTCTTTTACTTGACCGTCCCTATCCAGATGTGCCGTGCTATCGCGACCCTCTCCATCGACGAGTCAGAACGCGCTACCGCCGAAGCAGAAGCGCAGATGTTAGTGGCGCAAATGCTGCTTATACTGCGGACAGCGGAGAAGATAGACCCGGCTATGGCTTTTTACTTTGGCCAGCAAGAATGCGTGCCTGCCTCTGTGGTTCATACTAGGGCGTTGTTTGCGCCTGAAAACGAGCAGCCACCACCGGATGAGATAGGGAGGTATCTGGCGGATCGCTGGTTGAAATGGCAGGCTGCTATAATTGGGTTTATTGTGGATAATCTGAATTGAGTGGGTTGATTTGGCTTGAGCGCTGACTTTCTCGGAGTTTGGGTATGCTTGCTGTGCAGTGGCCATGTCTTCAAGCTCCAGAGCAACTGTCTCAACTCTTTTATCCGTACAGCTACTGCAGTCACACTCCAAACCTCCCCTCCCTTCGATCCCACAACCATGAATCCCGTCTCCACATATACCGTGACCCTGCCTACTTAGTCAACGCTGTTTCGCCGCCGATGAGCTCGGTCCTTCCTGATCTCCTGCCCGGCCCTCTGAAAAACCGGCTGTCTCGCTTTAGCGAGCGATCTACTAGCTGACCCGCCGAGCTGATAGCTTTACGCTCCCCGAACAACGCAAGCCGTGAAGTGGACGGATGTGCCAGCCGACGTGGCTACCTCCTGCTGGGAAAGGAAATGAGACGGCATTTATGCAAGCGCGTGTAGTCTTGAGGAATACCGAGAACCAAAGACGCCACACGGACTAATCCACGTCAGTTCTCTGTGCCCCTCGAGTTCGGCCACCTACGCTGATCGTATGGTGGCCCGCAGCAGCTACTTAGACCTCAGGGCCACGTTCCTCAGTGATAATATGCTGGTATGACACCATTTCAATGCTTGGTGAAGATCCGCGGTCAGCACATGCCGCTTCGCGTGATATTGAGCGGGGATCTATACACGGTGCGTCCTGATGAAACTGCGACGTGCTCACTTCCTTCTCATGAAATTGGTGGTTCACCTGGAGCTAGAAAATACCTTGGATCTCCCGAGGTCTCGGATTCACGTCGCCCAATGCAGACAATTTATTTGAGACTCTCGCAAATCCAGAAACATACGATCTCTAGAGCGTGGAGTCGATACGTGCAAGATTTCAATTCATCCTCACTCCCATTCCTATGTTGAGCTATTGCTAGGAAGATTATACCCCCCACTCCCCGAGATAATCCTGAACGCATTCTGGAAGAAATCAAAGACATTCTGCCCCAGCCATTGCGGCATGATCCCAGCCCGACTCGACTCCATCTCTTTCCGATATGGACCGGCAACCTAAAGAAAGAAATAATCAGCGCTGTCACTACACCCATAGACAGATGAAGAAAAATACCAAAGTGCAACTCCCACTCTCCCCCTCCACCGAGCTCTGCGCGATCGCGAAACCAACATCATCCGTTGTATTCGGTTTCAGCCCATCAGCCTGCCACCGCACGCCAGCCTTAGCGGTGATCTGAGTCGTCGTGAAGAAGGGCGCGATGCCGGTAACTGTGATGCCGTGTTTCTTTGCTGTGACGTGTGATCCGCGAAGGAGGCCGATGATGGCGTGCTTGGAGGAGACATAGGCGGAGACGCCTGTGCCGCCGAAGTAGCCTGATGTTGATGCGACGAGGACAATGGATTTATGTCCGGTGCTGTTTGTAGAGTGTTTCATGTGGTGCATGGCTAATCGCAGGGCTGGACAGGTGTCAATGTGGGATTCTTCGAAAAATAAAACCAAAGGCCAAACTCACTGTTCAACGTCCCCTTCACATTAACATCAATAACCCCAAAAGCACCCGTAGACTCAAGTAAATTGCCATCGGCATCTGTGTTGTCTATATCAAGTGTCTCTGTTTTCTCCATGATACCCGCGTTGGCAACGACGGTGTCGAGCGAGCCGAACTTGTCAAGCGTGCGGCGGAACAAACTGAGCATCTGTTCCCAGTTCAGGATATCGACCGCCATGAAAATCGCATTTTCGGGATACGGGAAGCTTGCGATTAACTTCTCGGCCGTCTCTGCTGATGCAGGGATATCAGCTACCACGACGTTCGCGCCATGTGTGTTGAAGACCTTTGCTGTTGCTGCGCCGATGCCGCCGGCTCCTCCGGTCACAATCACAGTCTTTGAGGCCAGTTGGGAGAGAAAGCCGGTACTTGAGGGGTCGATGGAGCCCATATTGCTGTGTGATGTGTCGATGATGGGTGCCGTAGTAACAGAGGGGTTGGTTGAGTATGGATCGCACACGAGGAGTTGAATTAATACGAGCTTACTCCCTGACAGACCTGAGTGCCTTGATCTCCAAATCCTGATTGTCAGTCAGATGTATACGCCGGAGGATTTCCGAGAGACTGCGACCGAGGATTCGCCGTGAGGGGCCTCGTGGCGAAGTGATGGATGATGATGATGCATCTCATCCGGAGGGCGGAGGCCCCTCCGTCAGTCTACCCCGCATCTTCATGACTCAGGATGCATGCCACCTTATTGGGAACGCATTGTTCCCCTCTTGCATCATGCATGGCATAGCAGATATGTTGGAGTAAGACCACCGAGCCCAGGGCTACATACCGACTGGTGAAACCAGCTCGGACTTGGACACCCCTCCCCGGAGACTCTGTAGATCTCCCTCACTCCATCAGACCTACTGTAACCGTAGTATCTGTCGTACCAGTCCCTTCTGCCCGATCCTCATCTTAACCTAATATAAGCCAGGTGCAACTAACATACGCATACTCACCATAATCACCTGCACCACAATCCAATCCCCAAAATGGACAGCCTCTTCCAAACGCTCGAATTGCGCTTCTCCGCCGCAGGCTTCCCACCAACGCGGTGGCCCATCCTCGCCATAACAACCCTAACCGCGAGCCCAAACCCCGACCAAGCCCACCAGCTGTACAACTACCTAATCGCGAAACCTGAATACCACACCCCGGAGTCTCGCCAGGCTCTAACCCGCCGCCTCCGCGAAGCCCTCATAAAAGCCATCTCCATCCTCGGCGTGTGTAAACCCATCGAGTCCATCCTCTCCATCGCATCCGTCGAAAGACCCTCAGACCGCGACTACACTTCCACGCGCGAGGACTGGCAGTGCGATGCAGGTAATCACGAGAGGGCAATGTCCTGGTACAACAAGATCTACACACGGAACGCACAAGACACACTAGGGTTATTCGACGCACATAAAGACTTCGCGTGGATCAGCCGGGAGATCACGTATGGGTTCTACCTGAGTGACCGGAGCGTGCTGGATGATCTGGACACGCAGCTTGTTGTGCTTCCCGGGATTATGATCCAGGATTTGGCGTTGGAGACGCACTGGCATATACGCGGGACGAGGCGGTTGGGGGTTAGCAAGGAGCAGGTACAGGTTATCTGGGAGTGTGTGAAGCTTGTGGCGGAGTTTCATGGAATGAGTGTGGGGAGGGTTCCAAGTGTTGAGGAGGTGGAGTATGATGTTTAGGTAGATAATATTTACAGAAGACTTTGGAGTTAGAGAATGATAACTGTTGCGAATACTCTAACTCCTGTGCATATTATCAAAATCACTGTAAATCCAACACCACGAAATAAACTAGTACACCCACTCCTTCTCGCCCGTCCCCCGGAGCTTCTTGTTCATCTGGCGGTAGTACAGCGTCAGGCCGAGAGCCAGACTAGCCGAGATAGCACTCATGGCTGCATTGACACCGTGACCGAGACGATAAGCTGGTGCGTCTTGCGCCCGGTAGATCCACACTCCGATAATCTGACCAGGCCCAGAGAAGGCGATGTTCAAGGCAATAGTCAGTGAGCTCGCCGTGGTGTTTCGGACGTTGTCGCCAACCCAGGCGTTAAGCGAGGGGAGACCACCGAAAACGCCGGCGGTCGAAATAATCAGGAAGATATAGCGTGCGGTGAAGGCGTCCGCGGGGAGGCATGCTGTATCGATTTAGTTACTTGCACTAAAAGAGAAAATGGATGCTTACCTTGGATGATGAATGAAACGGACGCGGCCACACAAGAGCCGATTGCAACGTAACCGCGGGTTTTGAAGTGGTCGGAAGCCCAGGCGAGAGCCAAAGTGATGGGATAGGCAATACCGTAAGGTGGCACAGTGAATAATTGGGCTCGGAGATCGGTGTAGCCGAGTCCTTCGATGATGGTTGGGGCGAAGTATGCCAGCGATGCAACACCGGTGCCGACGGTCAAGTAGGTCAAATAGTGCATGTAGAGTCGGACTGAGCACAAGACTTCTTTGGCGTCCTGCCAGTTGATTTTATCCTCACTGCAGAGTGTAAGCTCGAGTTTCCAGTCTTCAGAATGTGGTAGACCGTCTTACCCAGCAGATCGATAAGGGCCTAGGCGGCGGACTTGCAGTTCTTTCTCTTCTGTTGATAACCACCCGGCCTTTTCGGGGTAACTAGGAAGGAAGAAGAAAACAAGGACTCCGGTGAGGACTGTTAGGTGCAGAGATTTAGTGTTGATGAACAAAAGGGATTTCAACGCGCTTACTGCTTGGGGCGCCTTCGATGATGAACAGCCATCTCCAGCCCTCTAGACCCTCCCTGCCATTCAACATTCCAACACCATATGCAATAGCGCTGGAAAAGTTAATAACAAGACCAAAATGCGACTGCGGCAACCTACCCGCCAAATGCTCCAGACAGGGTGGCACTGCACATAAAGACGGCGATCCGAATAGCACGTTCCTCTGGCTTGTACCAGAAGGTGAACCAGAAAATCATGCCAGGAAATACACCAGCCTCAGCAGCACCCAGGAAGAATCGGAGCACAGCCACCTGGGTAAAGTTGTGGGTGAATCCGATACCGAAGCAGAATGCTCCGAATGCAAGGACCAGGAATCCAAGCCATCTAAGCACATTAGTCTCGGCAATGAGAGGTTAGGCTTTTCTTCTCACCTGTGTGGATGGAAGCGTTTCATCGCGAGATTGCTAGGGGCTTCGAAGAGAGAGTATGCGACCAGGAAGACCATCATGGCGATTGTAAACTGGTTGTTGGTGATGTTGTTCGTATCCATCATTGTGTCGTCTGTGGTGGAGTTCATGATTCGGGCATTGCCTGCGACCATCAGCTTGGACTCGATCGAGAGTGTAGATGGAAAGAAAGCATACCAATATTCGCTCGGTCAAGGTAACATAGTAGGTAGATTATGGCTGTCGGGAGTAGAAGGCGTTTGTCGATTTTTCGAACGAGTCTGAATAGGGGGCATGGTCAACAGGCGCCGCTGGTACTTCGAAGCAGTTGACGGGCACGGTACCTCTTCTCAGCTTCCTTGTCCTCTATACTAAGCTCTTGAACATTCTCTGTGTGACCGACTGACTGGCGCTTGCCGTCGAGGTCGGCTTCGAGGGTGTCGCTGGCAGCCATGGCGGTTACGTGGCTTGATGTGGCGGAATGTTGGAGTTGGCAAGACTGATACAGCCGTTGAAGACTCCTTCCGACAGCAGCTCAATGTTGTCTTTAAAGAAGAAGGGGTGTTTCTGAAGATGAAGGTCCACCTCCCCGCATCTCATCCCTACCCCGGACCCGCAAGAGTAACGGAAAAGGAGTTGCGCGAGAGTCAGAGGCGAGACAGCGGCCGCATCGAGGAAATGAACCAATGCGAAGAGTGGAGACGTTGATGAATGAACCAACAATCCTATTGATTGAGACCGTGGATCGTCGGGGGCTGACTCGCACCCCGGAGGCCTTTCCAGCTCCGCGCGACATGCCCTTTTTTGTTAGCTGCAGCTCACCGGAAGCTCCGAATCCAGTCCAGATCGTCAATTCGTCATTCTCATTCTCATTCTCGGTGCTTCGCCGATGCTGTTTATCACGCGGGGAATGCGGGGTTTCCAGTCTTCTATCGTGGCTTTGCTCTCAATTGCCTCGGGCACGCGCTTATATAGCCTTTTGTTCATATTGCACTCACCATCAGTGACAGCGCATGCCCTTGAACTATCGCAGTGACCGAAATCATGACCGTCCCTATCCAAAAGCCAACCGGTCCGCTCAACGTGCCAGTCGGCAAATTCCCCGCGACAACCCCGTCGAATCTGAACGCAGAAGAGGCCGATGGTGTCGCCCAGAATCTCATTGCCCAATTCAACGAGGCCGTGTCTCAACATGATTACAAGTCTCTCGCCGCGCTGTTCTTCGCAGACGGCTACTTCAGAGACCACCTCACTCTCTCCTGGGACCTTCACACAGCCAAAGGCCGCCACAACATTGCTACATTCCTCGAGACGCACTCCCCTTCTGCATTCAAGGTTGAAATTGATCGGTCGAGCGCGTTTCGGAGTCCTGTAGCGGCACCGCTAGACGCTCTTGGGAACTCCCATGGCGTGCTGTTCTTCATAAACATCGATCTGGAAGTGGGTAAGGGGAGAGGAGTCGTGCGACTGGCTCAGGAAGAAGGACAGTGGAAGATTTTGACATTCTTTACTTCGCTGGTTGAGTTGAAAGGACATGAGGAGCCTGCATACGGTCGCCGAAGCAAGGGCGTCGAACACGGGGGGAAACCCGACCGGAAGAACTGGCGCGAAAGAAGAGAAGCAGAGGCTGAGTTCAATGAGAAAGAGCCTGCTGTACTTATTATTGGTATGTCTACCTGCCCTACTTGTGACAGCAATATTCTAATTCTTTACCTCGGATTAGGCGCCGGACAAGGAGGATTAACCGCCGCCGCGAGACTGAAGATGCTCAACGTCGACACACTGGTCATCGACCAGAACGATTGCATCGGCGATAATTGGCGACAGCGATACCACCAGCTTGTTCTGCACGACCCAGTATGGTACGACCATATGCCCTACGTCCCCTTCCCTGCGCACTGGCCGATCTTTACCCCGAAAGACAAACTCGCCGAATGGTTCGAGGCGTACGCCAAAACCCTGGAACTGAACATCTGGACGCGAACGACTCTCAAGTCTCCAGTGTGGGATGGCAAGAAGTGGTCGGTCACTCTTGAGCGACGCAATCCCGACGACACCATTACGACCAGGACTGTCCACCCTCGGCATATCATCCAAGCTACGGGCCACTCCGGCGAGAAATATGTCCCACCGTTGGCAGGACTTGACAATTTCAAAGGCGATCGACTGTGCCATAGCTCCGACTTCAAGGGTGCCTTGCATGCGAACAAAGGCAAGAAAGCGATCGTGGTCGGGTCCTGCAACTCCGGACACGATATCGCGCAGGACTTCTTCGAAAAGGGGTACGAGGTCACTATCGTCCAGCGCAGCACGACCTGCGTTATCTCCTCCGAGGCCATCACAGAGATCGGCCTCAAAGGCCTGTACGAAGAGCAAGGCCCGCCCACTGAAGACGCCGATGTCTGGTTCTGGAGTATGCCGGCGGAGCTGCTAAAAGCACACCAGATCGGCGTGACGCAGCTCCAGAACGAGCACGATAAGGCCACAATCGAAGGGCTCGAGAAGGCGGGATTCAAAGTTGACAAGGGTCCAGATGGCGCGGGATTATTACTGAAGTACTTCCAACGCGGCGGGGGGTACTATATCGACGTCGGCGCCAGCCAGTTGATTGTGGACGGGAAAATTAAGATTAAACAGGGGGTTGAGATTAGTGAGATCCTCGCTCATGGGATTAAGTTCGCCGATGGGTCGCAGCTTGAGGCGGATGAGATTGTTCTCGCGACGGGCTATCAGAACATGCGCACCCTTACGCGACGCATCTTTGGCGATGAGACGGCGGATGCCGCTGGAGATGTCTGGGGGTTCGATGAGAATAATGAGATGCGAAGCATTTGGCGGCCGTCGGGCCATCCGAGGTTGTGGTTCATGGGGGGGAACTTGGCCATTTCTAGATACTACTCTAGGATTCTCGCGCTTCAGATCAAAGCAACTGAAGTTGGCCTGAAGTCGTGATGATTATACAGTTCATTCATATCGTGCTTCCACTACTTCCTGTACAGCCATTAGCCACCCGGAAAACATTCGGCCGACGTTACCCCTACCCCTACCCCTACCGCTCAAGCTTTGCACAGAAAAATCCAAACCCCGAACCGCATGAGAGAACAAAGTTTTTGTAGTCTTTGTATTTGAGTCTGTGACACGTAGACCAGAGAGAACGATTGGCGAAGAGTGAAAGTACCATGCAAATCACCCCGTATCACGTGGAGACGACCCCCGCAGTACCCCGGCCCCGGGGGCAATAGGGGGTCACCCGGTTCTGGAAATCCCGGGGGCTGCCTGACTCTTGAAAATGCCCGGAGAGAGCTCCGGCGAACTTGAGTCTCCTCTCCACGTTCCCTCTTCTCAATCCACTTGCCTCCCTATCGTTCTTATCATGACTACCCACACGGCCGACCAGATGGGTCCAGCTCCAGCTCCAACTCCAACTCCGGACTTCCACAGCGACCGCCCCCTCAAGAAGCGACGCCACGATGTCGCCAGACAGGTTTGTGCCTTCCCATGACTCGCGATGCGATCGCTGATAAGCCCATTGCACTCTAGGCCTGCGAGCGATGTCGCGTGAAGAAGACGCGATGTGACGAGCAGTTCCCCTGCGGTCTGTGTCGGAGTCTCGGCGCCGAATGTCTGTACAGCTACCGCAAGCAAACTCGGTGAGTGGCCTGCATGAGCTGCAATCGTTGGCCTTGACTAAACCCCAGCAGTGAGATTTCGACAAACTCCTTGCTGCGGATTCTAGGCAGACTGGAGGCCAAAATCGACAATATTGCGCCCAATTCCGCGACCGGTCATTCGCCACACGCTGTTAATGGCCCGCCTGTTAGCACTATCTATGAGCACCCCCCTCCAGCTACGTACATATCGCCGGCCTCTCATGATGTCGTTGAGAGTGTGCCCAATTACCCTCAGTCGACCGTGATCCCCTGGAGCGCACACGAGATCATAGCATGGAAGCCGGTTACCCCAATGCTGCCGGACGCGATACAACTTGTGCTCAACGAGCATGGCATCGACTACGCGACGGACCTGGAATTAAAGCGGCCGCGGTTACCACTAGGTCCGATACCAGGTAGTAAGGATGATACGGACTCATTACTCGGCGGTCTTAGCATCTCCTTAGTGCGAGAGCTATGCGACTCCTACTTCTCGACATTCAACCTTGCACACCCGATTGTGGACCGGACGTTCTATCTGCGACATACCCTACCGACCGCAATACATGGAGAGTTTGGATATGATGTTGAGAGCTGTGTGGTGCTGGTGGTTATGGCGCTAGGGTGCTGGGCGAAGAGGGGGCTGGCAGAAGTCAGCGAGTACGGCAACCAAGGGCGGCGATTGTCAAGAGGAAGTATGCAAGACTATCTGAGTCCAATTGCAGATGGGACAGTACCAGGGCTGGCATTTCTCAGCGAGTCAAGAAAACGGATTGGGTGGTTGATCAATGATAACTGCATCCAAAGCTGTCAATACTACCTTCTTTCTGGGTATGCTGTCTTCTGATATATTCGGTTATCGCTAATGAAGATTAGACTCTATTACGCTCAGTTGACACGACCAGTGGATTGGTGGACAATGACAAACCGAGCAAGCACCTGCTGCCGGATGTTCTGGGAGAAGTAAGTCGATTCTCAACTGCCTGACACAAGGCTCACATCTTCAGTTTCTCTACCCCCTGCGACGAATGGGTTGCAGATATGCAATCTCGCCTGTTTTGGAACACCGTCATGTTTGACTCTATCCTGGCGCAGGAGTTGAAACTGCCTGGAAGTCAACTGCACGACCTCTCTCAACGGGTACCGCTACCTAAGTTTGTGAAGATGAAACAGCCATCCTTTATCCCAATCGACTCGGAAACAGAGGAGGAGGATTCCTTCTTCCATTACCATTTTCTGGCGCAGGTCGCCCATCGCATCCTCTTGACAAGGACGAAAAGTAGCATATTCGTCACTAGTACGCCCTTCTTGAATTTGTTCATGTAATTACCGCTAACAGTAGGCAGGCGAATACTCCTCACCGTCAGTGGAAGACGAGCTCTTTCAGCAACTTGAGCGATGGCGGAACCAGCTTCCCCCAGCGCTGCAATTCGACGACGACCAGTTAGCACCCTTACCCAAATCACCAAGCGAGATTCTCGTCGTCTCATGGCTGCGCTTCCGCTATATAATCGCCAAATTCCACTTCGGAAGACCATTACTGTATGTACTCCATCACTGACCAAAGCACAATGCTAATTCTTCCCAGCCATAAAATCCTCAGCCGCCCAGACGACGCAACCGACGCCGAACTCCACCGATGCACCGAAGTCTTCGACCAAGTCTTCCAATGGGAACCGATCATCCGAGTCATCGCCGTCATGAAGAGCTGCATGCCCTTGAATTTTCAGATCTGCTCGCAGTATGCGTCTTATTCCCCCGCGCACGCTTAGTTTATTCTTACTGACGACGCACAGACTATTCGGCCAGATACTTCTAGTATACTGTTTTCGGCGTAACAATGACCCCCGACTGCAGCAAGTCCTCCCATCGAGATACCACTCGTGGTGCGCCTTTGCACTGCGCTTCCTGCAAGAGGCTGCGCCGTCCAGTCCGACGCTTACGAAGGATGCAGAGATTGCTACGATCTTATGCCAGGATTTGATATTTTAGTTTATCATAAAAATATAACAAACCACCCATTGGGAATAGCGTACACTGCCTGCCACGCGATTGATAAGATGGAGACGCCACGAGCGCCGTAGTCCCACATGGCTTGCAATGACAGCAGTAGCACACGTGTTACGCAAACAAGCTTATAACGTAGCCTTGCGGGGTATACTCCTACCATAATTCACTCCAGCCGGAGTCCGGAGGTTGCTCCGTTGGAGGAATGCCGAAGGTGGCTTGGAGGTCGACCCCCAGTGGGGGATTCCCCGCAGCAGCCATCTTCGGACTTTCTCCGCGCGAGTCAGTTGCCCTTTGCCCCCTGAGCCACCGGGGACATGGCACAAGTCCGGATTACCTTCAGAGAGATAGATAGGTAAGCTATTAGCTTACAGCTCTCAAAATGCACTGCTTCTTTTCATGGGCGGGAACTACCTAGCTACCTCTAACCTCTACCTGCCTTTACACCCTCCTAATACCTACCTACCTACCTACCTACCTACCTACGAAAACACCCACCACAATGTCCCAACCCGCAAAATACCCGGACCTCGCGGGCAAAACCGCCCTAGTAATGGGCATCGGCCAAGCCCAAATCCCCGGCTCCGAAACGTGGGGCAACGGCGCCGCAATCGCACGGCTGCTCGCGCAGAACGGCGCAAAGGTCTTCGGCGCGGACCTGTCCCTCCCCGCGGCGGAATTCACCGCAACCAGAATCAGGTCGGAGGGCGGAATCTGCGACGTGATGCAAGCGGACGTTACATCGAAGGCCGATGTGCAGAAGGTCGTTGACGCCATGCTAGAAAAACACGGCCGGATCGATATCCTGGCTAACAACGTCGGCGCGACGGCGACGGGGGACCCGGCGAGCATGGCCGAGGAGCTGTGGGATAAACAAGTGCAGATTAACTTGAAATCCGTGTATCTGGCATGTCATGTTGTGCTGCCTGTTATGGAGCGGCAGGGGTGTGGGGTGGTGATCAACAATGCCTCTATCGCCGGGCTTCGGTATATCGGAAAGCCACAGGTAGCGTATTCATCAGCCAAGGCGGCGGTTATTCATTTCACGCGAGTCACGGCGGTGATGTATGCGGGGAAGGGGGTGAGGGTGAATTCGATTGCGCCGGGGCTGATGTATACGCCGTTGGTGGAGAGCTTGAAGGCGAATGGGCAGGAGGAGGCGTATCGGAGGATCATGGAGCAGCCGATTCCGATGGGGAGGATGGGGGATGCGGTGGATGTTGCGAATGCGACGGTGTTTCTGGCGAGTGATGCGGCGGGGTATATTACGGGGCAGAATTTGGTGATTGATGGGGGGTTTACCAGTAGTGCGGTTTCGAAGCTGTGAGTCTGATGAGTTGGATGGATTGTATTGCTTAGCAGCGTTGCATTGAGTTAGACTATGGATTTGTATCTATCGGATCACTCCTCCACGATTTCGACCTTGTCTTTGTCTGTTGTTGTTAGTTGAAGGTAGAGTTGAGGCCGTGTTAAACTCACAGAAAGCGACGTGGTCCTTGATATGCTTTGCAGCGTCGTATGGTTCCTTGTAGTACCAGACAGCATTCTCGAGTGTTTGATCTGGAGAGGTTAATTAGAGTGCCGATGGCCAGGATCTGCAACGAACTGTCCAGAACAATGCTCCAGTAGGAAGCATAGCCCTTCCATGGGCAGAAGGTGGAATGATCAGTCGGCTTGAGGATACTCTTGTCCTTGATTGATGATTCCGGGAACTGATCTCTGATGAGCATTTCCTTCAAGTGAGGCTATATTCCTGCGTAGCTTACGTAGATATTGTTCTCGACAAACTCCCACGAGTCAGTCTCGGCGATGACGGTGTCACCCACTTTGGCAATAGCGTGAGGCATTCTGACTAGATATATGTAACGCTTGAGCTGTAAGATGCAGCGGTGATCTTACAGAGATTCTTGATGGTTTATATGCGAGCAAGGTGCGGGGAGCGATTACTAATTGTAAGCTCAGAGTGCGTCATCTCACGCTGAACTACTTGGTACTTATACACCCTCTGCTTTGGACACAGGAGTCCAGTCGTCTTATATACGAGAAGAAAGCCCTACTTCAGGCGGAAAGTCCCTAGCCGTTGCACCTCTTTATGCACTTGAGCTAGTCTATGCGACCTATGATGTGCAGCATTAGACTATGCAGGCCTAGTCATCAGGCCCCTAGCAGTGGGGTTCTTCGAGCGACATTAGCAGCAGAAGCTTATAACTATATCTTCTCTCTGGGCATACGTGGGATGTCGAGAGTCGAAAACCCGACCCTATGTCCAACTGCCTAACCTGTCTGCTTTCATCAAACAAAAGACTCCTACCGCGAGGCCTACTCACATCACTCTCCGACCCTTAGGTTGTCAGCGTTCCGATCAAGGATGCGAGAACAGGGATAACAGACGCAAGGAGTCACCGGTCGGCCTGATTCAAGACTAGACCGAACGCCGTGCGACTCGAACCCAAATCTCACGCCAATCGGTGATCCGCATCATGGCGCCCCCGAGACAAGGGAGTCTCTTGCATCCCGGCAGTCCGACCTGATGACCATCCCACGAACTCGCTCTTCAATATGACCCGCTGCATCAAGCAACCCAGCTCCAGCACCTACTGAGGTCATACTTTAAAAACACGGACAAACCACCGATTGGCACGATCTCCAGTTTCTGCTCCGTTACACACAATGAAGGTCATCATCGTCGGAGCCGGCATTGGTGGACTGGCCGCTGGAGTTGGTCTCCGTCGCCAGGGCCACGAGGTCAAGGTGAGCAGCAGACACTACCCAGCACTCGACTCAAGCTGCCGGCTAACTGAAAGAAAAGATCTTCGAACGATCAAGTCTCCTCCGCGAAATCGGCGCCGCAATCAACATTTGCCCGAATGCATCCCGTATCGTCCCCCAGTGGGGATTCGACACTAGAAAGGCCCGACTGGTAGTTGCCCGGCGCCATATTCTAGCATCGGGGAACTCCCTCGAGTCTCTCCACGACGTCATCTATCCCGATTTTCAGGGTATGTACGGCGGCCACTGGTATCTCGCTCATCGCGTCGACCTGCATTCGGAGTTGCGGCGAATAAATACCTCTCCGGAGGGATTGGGACAGCCAGTTGAGATCTCCTTGCGATCTGAAGTTGTCGATTACGATGTTGAAGACGGATCCGTGACGTTAGCCGATGGGTCGATTCACTCCGCCGACCTGATTGTAGCTGCTGACGGGGTGCACTCTTCGGCCGTGGAACGGGTTATCGGCCACGCTACGCCGGTGATAGCGACGGGGTGGGCGGTGTTTCGGTTTTTGATCCCGACTGAGGACTTGCGCAGGGAGCCGGATATTGCGCCGCTTCTGGAAGAGGGTGCTACGACGCTGGAGGATGGGCTGATGAAGATATTTCGCACAGCCGATAGTATGAAGCGGTTGGTTTGGTATCCTTGTGCGGAGTATGTTCTCTCAGGCAATGATTGGGATAATATGCTAATGAGTATCAGCAACACCATTCAGAACTTTGTTGCCGTGCATGAAGATCGGAACACGGGTGACCATGAACGCGAGGGTTAGTATGTGTGATATCGAAACCCCGAACAAGATCTGATATATCATTAGACTGGAACCGGTCTGCTGACGTCGAAGATGTGAGGTCTTACTTCGAGGACTTTCATCCCCATCTCATGAAGATAGCCAGGTAAGTTCACAGCATGCTCATGAAGGTTTGGCTAAAAATGTCTAGTAAAGCAACCACCATCAACCGCTGGCCGCTGCTATACCGTGAGCCAATCTCGACCTTGACCAAAGGCCGCTTGGTACTCATTGGGGACGCAGCACACCCCATGCTCCCGCGTACGTCTTGACCGTACACCCCCGAGAGAATAAGCTGACATCCAATAGATCAAGGCCAAGGCGGCGGTCAAGCAATCGAAGATGGCGCCGCATTAAGCGAGATATTCGCCAATCTACCAGACAATCCCTCAAAAGAGGAGATACAGAACCGGCTTAAGATATTTGAGAAGGTCCGCCTTCGCCGGGTATCGGCAATGCAAATCCTCTCGAACGCCGGTCAGGATCAAGCGTTTAGAGTTCGAGAGCTGGCACAGCAGTATCTGCCAGAAGGCGTCAAGTTTCCGGAAACTCAAGAGGAATTCTGGGACCATAATTTCGGATACGACGTGCTAGAGGATAGTCGACGGCATTTGAAGCTTTATTTAGATGGGAAGTGAGTTTTGTAGTCTTAATGAGATGATCGACCGTTCTATATCTATATATTGCTTCTCTTCTAGGTCATGATGCGTGAATCTGCGGGCTATTTGAGCTGGATCGTAGCCTGAGAGACCCCTTCCTTCAAGCGGAGAGTGTTGCCCTCTGTAACCTCCCCATCGCCAGACTCAATACTCTTGTTGACAACCTTAATCCCAAAAGAGCCAGCAATCTTACCCTCGGCGACATTGACGGTAAGCCCATCCTTGGTATCGCGAACGGTAACCGCAAGCTTAAACTCCCCAGCCTTCTCATAATCCGCAATCCGAACAGTCTTATCCATCCCCTCCACCCAGTTCACAAGGAGCACAACATCCCTACTCCAATCATAAACCACACTATCCAACTCCCCACTCTCACTAACAAACACCGCAGCCCCGGGCCGAAGCAAAACAGGCAGCGAGAAAAAGTCATGCTGCTCCGTCACATACCCGCCTCCAGACCGCAGCTTGCCGTCGAGAATCCCATACCACTCGCCCTGGGGGAGATAGTACTGGATCTCACCGTGGTCGTTGAACACGGGCGCAACGAGTAGACTGTCGCCGAGGAAGTATTGCATGTCTTGGTGCCAGGCGATCGGGTCTTTCGGGTACTCGAGGAAGAGTGAGCGGAGCATAGGCACTCCCGTCTTGTGTGTTTCGATTGCGCTGGCGTAGAGGTAGGGCATGAGTGAGTGTTTGGCTCGGACGAAGTGCTTGAGGACTTTGTCGGCTTCGCCGGATTCGTCGATGAGCCAGGGGACCTGTTGTTTGTTAATCATTGGCTGTGATAAAGGAATGGTGCAATGATGGATGCTCTTACTCGGAAACTGCCACTGCCGTGCAACCTGGAATGGCTCGAGAACAAACCAAAGGCGATCCATCGCTTGAATAGTGCTGGGTCTGGTTTTCCTTCGAAGCCACCAATGTCATGAGCCCAGTACCCGAAACCTGACAGGGCGAGGCTCATTCCACCGCGCAAAGTCTCGGCCATTGCCTCGAAGGTACTGTATGGATCTCCGCCCCAGTGCACTGGGAAACGCTGGCAACCGGCGGTAGCAGAGCGAGCGAATAGAGCCGCTTTGTTGGGACCAAAGTTCTTCTCTAACACCTCGAATGTGACCTTGTTGTAGAGGAAGGAGTAGTAGTTGTGCATCTTCTCGGGACTCGAGCCGTCGAAGTAGACGACGTCGCCAGTGGGGATGCGCTCGCCGAAATCGGTCTATATTATGATTAGGACGGCTAGATTTACAAGACCATGGGACGAGAACTCACCTTGAAAGAATCGACACCCATGTCGACAAGAGCTTGGAGCTTGTCCTGGTACCATTTGCAGGCGTCGGGGTTTGTGAAATCGACGAAGCCCATTCCAGCTTGCTATAATTTGTCCTCCCATTAGCTAGTGTGCGTACAGGGTGGTTAAGGGTGGTTAAGAAGGACATACCCAGAAGTCATATTGCCATACACTTCCATCGGTGCGCTTGAGGAGGTATCCCTTCTCCGCAGCCTCATCGAAGATGGAACTTTCCTGCGCAATGTACGAGTTGATCCAGACACAGATCTAACACCTGTCAGCTATGCTCTGTAGTACAAGGGCGCAACGACCTACATGAATACCACGCTCCTTAATCCTCTGCAGCTGCCCTTTCGCGTCAGGGAAGTAGTCCTTATCGAATTCATAATCGCACCACTTGAAGCCCGGCATCCAGAAGCAATCAAAGTGGAAGACGCTAACTGGAATGTCGCGCTCGGACATCCCATCTAAGAAGGAGGTAACGGTGCCCTCGTCGTACTCGGTCGTGAAGCTAGTACTGAGCCACAGTCCGAATGTCCACGCTGGTGGCAGGGCTGGCTTGCCTGTGATGGTTGTGTAGCGCTCAATGATTGACTTTGGATCCGGGCCATAAATCAAGTACATTGCCAGGGTCTCTCCGGGGACTGAGATGTTGACACGCGTCGTACGCTCTGACTGGATTTCGAAGGAGATGTAATTGGAAGTGGGGATGAAGACACCGTAGCCTGCGGAGGTGACGAAGAAGGGGATGTTCTTGTATGTCAGTTCGGAGCCAGTGCCGCCGTCTTCGTTCCAGATTTCGACGCTCTGTTGGAGTTAGCGATAGTCCGTGACAGACAAAGGTACGGTTGACTTACTTGTCCGTTCTTTGCGAAAGGTCCAAAGCGTTCACCGAGGCCATAGACTTTGTCGCCCACTCCGAGCTGGAGCTGGTATGTCACCCATCGCTTGCCCTTGTTGGGATCGAGGTAGTTTGCGCGGGGGTGTAGCGCCGTTGTACCCTGCTTGACGTATCCAACTGAGCGCCAGCCGAGCTTGGTAAGAAGCTTGCCATTTGCCGCGAAGCTGATGTCGAAGGACTTTGGGCGAGTATCGACAGAGGCTGTCAGGCTTCCCTCTTCAAGTTTCAGCCCCTCGGCTGTTTTCGTGGTTTGGATAGCAGACTGGCGTTCTGGCTGACCGGCAGGATACAGTTCAAAGTGCGGTCCCTGAGTAACGCTCTTTTGCCTGGTCCAATGGGTGGAAGATAGATGGATGACATTGTCAATTGGGGAAGTCAGGGAGTGAGTCAGTGTTGGGTTGTTGAGTGTGTCACCGCGATGGTTGATGGGCTTTGAAGACTATTCAAACCGTAAGTGTGTGCTAGATCGCTAACGCGCGCTGATAGAACGTACCGTGACAAAGTGCAGCGCATCGCCTCGAGTTTCGGCAACTACCGTCTCGACAGCCCAGTCGATGAGGGTATCTGGCGCTGGATGCCAGCAGCCGTGCGAGAATTTCACCATGGTCAATATCTTGTAGTCACCGGTTGTGTCGAAACAATGGACAGAAACCAGCAGACCAAGCCCTTATACATGCCCAGCTTCGAAACGGTGCTGTCATGGGCGGCCTTGCATGTACCGATTGGGTAATCCGGCCCTTTTAGGCGCCGGATATTTGCGTGCAACAGATTGCTTTAGCCGATCCTCCAGTAAGCTTGCCCTTTGGCGTGCTTGACTCCAAAATGCTGGTCCCTAGCGCCTTGGATGTCTTGGAATGACCCCAATTCTGCCCCCACGTGGGGGTCGGTACCAAGGCCTCGGTTTCGATCCTTTGATAAAACTTGACGGCTTCATCGTACCACTACTGCTATACGGCTCCACTAAGGCTGGCTGTCATAGATTGCTGCTTGAGCTGTGTTCCGGCTGCCTCCGAGAACTGACTCCAACTGGTTTGCATTTAGCCTGCACTTTTGCCGGGGAGACCCCATGGGGCCAGACGCGTCTTGGTAGCTGTCTGGGAGGATTTTTTGGAGGTTAGAATCGGTTGTCATTTGACTATATAGACTCCAATGGAATCCCTGTTCCGAGTCGATTTGATTGACACTGGAGTTTTGTCGTAGAATTCCTCACAATGGCGACCTCAAATCATCCCAGTATCAACGCCTATACCTGGGCCTGCGGTCTTTTCGCTGCGGTAGGTTACCAATACCTTTCGCTACAAATCTCGAGCTAACATTCATTTTCTCTCTAGGTCGGGTCTTTGCTATACGGTATCGACTCGGGTATTGTCTCGACCGTCATTGCGCAGCCGGAATTCCTAGACTATTTCCACCCCTTCACTCGTATTTCGCCCATCCCTTTCGATTGTCTCTACTCTAACCCCCTCCAGCCAGCGTCAAAGGCGCAGTCGTGAGCACATTCGGAGCAGGCACGGTCTTTGGCGTCTTCTTCGCGGGGTGGAGTGCAGATGCATTAGGACGAAAGAAGACGATCCTCATCGGCGCGGTGATCGCGCTGATTGCTGGAATAATCCAGGCCGCCACCGTGCATGTGGGCATGCTGATCGCCGGGCGCATCGTCGGGGGGTTTGCCGTCGGAATCATGAGTGCGTTTGCCATCGTGTATTGTGGGACAACGACTGACGAGGCTAGATATGACCATTCCCATCTATAACTCGGAAATCGCTCCTTCGCATAAACGTGGGTTGATTGCGGGTTTGCACGCGCAGTTTGTGGGATTCGGCTTTGCGACTGCGAATGTATGCTCTTCATTCCTCCTGTCGGATGCCTCTCACTAACGTGCCCTCTAGTGGGTTGGATTCGGATGCTCTTACTCGACAGGCCAGTTTCAATGGCGATTTCCGTTGGCTTTCCGTGAGTACGAGCTTCCCAGCACCGTCACTCGTACTAACATTCCTAGAATGTCTGCCCGCAATAATCATTCTAATCGGTATCTTCTGGCTCCCATACTCACCCCGCTGGCTGCTCGAGCAGGACCGCGACGATGAAGCCTTTGCCGTGATCAAGCGCCTCCACGGCGGAAGCACCGAAGACGATTCCGCAGTCCGCGCAGAGTTCCACCAGATCCGCGAACAGCTCCAATACGAAAAGTCCCAATACGTGGCCGGCTGGGCCGATCTCTTCAACCGACCTAGCAACCGCAAGCGCGTTGTCCTTGCTGTTCTCGTGCAGGCCTTCACCCAGCTCAGCGGTATCAACGTCATCAACTACTACCAGACGGATCTGTACAAGGGATTGGGGATGGAAGGGCACAATGTCACTCTGCTTGCTGGGTAGGACTTTCCAAGGAGATGGTCAGAGAATAGTACTGACATCTGTACAGTATCTATGGCCTGGTCGGACCAATTGCCAACTTGATCTGTCTCTACTACGTCGACACATGGGGCCGCAAGAAAACCCTCTGGATTACCGGCATCGCCATGACACTCGACATGGCTCTCGTCATGGGTCTCTCGGGCGGGTTCGTCGGCAGCGACAACATGGTCGCGAAGGGATTCACGATCGCTTTTATCTTCTGCTTCTCCATCATGTACGTTCATTCCCACTCTCACTCCCTCTCCCCCATAGGTACCCCTTTCAAGGAACAACAACAAACTGATAACCATCCAGCTACTCCCTCGGCTACAATTCAATCCACTACATCTACGTCCCCGAAATCATGTCGATGGCGATCCGGGCCAAGGGCTCATCCATCTCCGTGGTGTGCAACGTGCTCATCAACATCGTCTTCAACCAGGTGTCGCCGATCGCGTTCGACAATGTCGGATATAAGTACTATTCGCTTTTCATCTGCACGAATATCCTGGGTGCGATCGTCGTGTTCTTTTACTTCCCTGAGACGAAGGGCAAGACGCTGGAGGAGATTGGGGAGATCTTTGGAGATGATGTTGTTGTTGGGGATCTGCAGCAGGTGCGTGAGAAGATTGAGGCGACGGATGTGGAGATGGTTGAGCAGGTCGATGAGAGGAAGTGAGATCCGAGTCTTGGTATAAGGGTGTGGTTTTAGGCTGCTGGTGGCGAGAACAGAGGACTATGGAGATAGTGGATTATGTGAAGATTGTAGATCTATGCAGAGGTACCCTGATGGAGTATATCCGCAGGGAACACTCTATTGTACGACAGAATATATTTAACATTCCAGGTAATGGACCATTTAAGGATCACAAAGGCGCTGCCTTCCTCTCTCTGCTGACTCTGACAGCTCATATGACTCCTCCCCAATCACCGCTCGAAGATAAGGTGTATACTCCCACCACTCACTCAGGAAGCAATTAAATAATCTTTCCCTCCTGGCCTGCCTAGGCCCAGTAATACACTCAGATACAAGGTCATTCGTCTCCAACCGCCGAAGACTCCGCGGGAGAACCTCTCCCAACTCCCCGTTGATGGTTGTTAGTATAACCCACGGTAGCTCAAGTTCTTCTAAACGACTGAATTTGCGTAGGGGGCCAAACTCCCCGGACAATGCGTCCGAGTACATCTTTCCAGGTTGTACCACGATGCGCTTTACTGTCTTTGCGATCTGAGAAAGTGCTTGGTGTAGCTCCGTGCAGTTGAACCCGTGCCGCGGTTTATCCCCCCACGGTCTGTACTCGAGATCTTGGAGATCTGGAGTTACTTCGAGGAGATGTCGTAGACCGGATGGGTGGAGAAAGTGGCAGTGGAGATGGGTGATCTTGGTAGAGGGTGGCAGCGAGTCTATATCTCGGTGTGTGATCACGCCGCCTGCTGTGTGGAGTGTATGGCGGTTGAGAAAGTAGGAGAGAGGACTGCGTTGTGTTGTGTAGTAGTGGGTGTCGTATAATCGGAGAGGCAGTATTTCAAGTGAAGATAAATATGGAAGTTTAAGGCTGTCATGCTGTAGCAGTGATTCGAGGTACTCGGTTGTCTCCATGTAGGACTCGTGGATTCGAATGCCGTGGATATTCGAGGTATGAAACAGAAGGATCGTGGCTAAGGCGGCTCTTTGATTCGTCCAGAGACCTTCCTCCCAGAGGTCCAGTGGCTTGAACTGCGGGATTGTAGAGAGGCGTTCGACCATGCTGGGGATGCCTAGGAGGTCTGGCGGGGTCGGCTCTTTCTTGGCAGCCGGACGTCTCTCGTCCATGCTGTGGATATGGAGGTTAAGGTGCTTCACATATAGCCCCAGTGAAGGGTTGACGAGAACAATGCTGCGGACCAGTTGGTAGAAACTAGGTGGTGGGGGGAAGTTGGAGTCGATGGTGATTTCGGTGTAGAGGAAAGGTCGGGCATAATGCAGCAGTGGCTTGCTTGTTCGGCATAGCTGTGCTAGATCTGGGGGAGATAGCAACTCGAGGATAGAGATCAGTATCTCAGCGGGGAGTGGCTGCAAGACGCAGGGCATTGTGAGTTAAGTTAAAGTGAGGATTAGAGGGGCTGCCAGGAACGAAGCTGACAACAGCCTTGGGTGGCTTGGCAGGTCAGCATGTCGGTATGGATGACATCGATCATTCTACACCTTCACCAGGCGGTTCCCTTTATTCTGGCAACGCGATGGGACATCTGCACATCTACCTAGGTAGGCTCTTACACATTTAGACTCGCCCCGCTAGGTATTGGGCCCAGCAGTCTGGGTCAGGTACGCGACACCACTGCCAGCAGCCCAGCACAGCCACCCTTGCTGCTACGCCGATCACGGAAGGCTCCCTTCAATTTTATTCCAGATGTGATCCTAGAGTCTGCCCGATGAGCTCCTCGTGGACTATACGATGAAGTAAACATCTACATGGTATTCACGCTTGCGACCGCGTGTTCTAGGGCAGGTGTCGACCCCAATATCAGTTACATACTGACACTGGTGCCCAACCGCGGGTGCCGCGATATATCAATAATCACCTCAATATATGAACGAGGCTTATGTCCCAAGGTGCTCGTGCGTAAGTGCCCCATGTGTGTTCAGACTGTCGATCCCTCTCGGCTATCACGGCTTGAGACCTGCGATAGGGCTGCCATGGCGACATCTTGTGATATATGGTCTCTTCATTCCCGCCGTTGTATGAACAACCTTTTTGTGTCGGCCTGTCAAATTAGCTTCATCTCTAGCGGCGAATGCTAATGATTTGATCGATGGCTTAGATGGACCCTGAATGCCTGAACACCGACGGCGTGCCCAGAGAGCTTGAGCGCTGCTCGGGCCGATGCGCAAAACCTATTACCCTAACAGATAGAGCGCCGTCCATGAGTTCGTTGATTATCATCGCAGTCTGGAAAGATGAGGCTATCGGACACCAGACCCCTAAACTCTCCACCGCAAAACTGTTGCGTAATTTCCAGCCGCGGGAGACCGAGGAGCATGCTGAAAAAAAGCAATATCCAAGCCAGTGGAGATTCTCGCAGTTTAGCCCGTCGTTTGACACCATATCAGAAGGGCCGATGATGGCGTAATAGCGCTCCGGATCGCACAATGGCATCCATCCCCCACCACTTTCCTCTCGACTCTTCTTGCCTTTGCTTTTCTTCAGCACTCGCGTCATCCAGCCCATCTCGCCATCATGCGATCTTGCACGAACCACCATGTCGACCCCTTTCTCGCCGGTGTTGACATAGATATGTGATCTCTGCCGCGGATGGAGTTTGCGGGTGAATCAACAAGGCCATATCACAACTATTGTTCACCGGCCAAGCAATCCAAGCCCCGGCGAGGGTAATAAGCTAGAATGAAGCTTTCCCATGAACAGCTTCGCCATCTCTCCATTGCTGGGCGGACGGCCTCGGCACTGTCTCTCCTTGGTGTTGGGACTATCATTGCGACGTTTACGCTGTCCGACAAGTTTCGAAGCCCGACGCATCGGATTATGCTCATCAACGCTTTCTATAACCTGTTTGACTTTATCGCGACGATGATCTCGGTCAGTGGGCCGGAGGCCGGGGAGGATTCTGGCTTGTGCAGGTTTCAGGCGTTCTCGCTGCAGATGTATACACTTGCCTTCCACTAAAATCAAAAGGAGAATCTAACACGGTATACAGGTTCCCCGTGGCAGACGTGCTGTGGACTCTCGCCATGACATGGGATGTTGTCTTGGTTGTTTTCTGGCAATATGAACCTGAAGCTTTACGCAAGCTGGAGAAGAAATACTTTGCAGTGATTACATCCTTGACGTTTATCCCGGCGCTGGTCTTTCTCTTCATTCGCAGCGCGGACAAGGGGGCGATCTATGGCAGTGTGGTGGTAGGCATTATCCATCTCTAGTATTACAGTCAATGCTGATGGCACTTAGTTCTGGTGCTCAATTTCGCCGAATTGGGTGCTCTTTCGTATCATCTTTTACTATGCGCCGATATGGTCCGTCTACCATCATCTTCGACTGAGCGTCCGTTGACGGTTATAGGTTCATCATCGTCGTTGTCGCGATACTCTATATAATCATTCTGCAAGAGATGTTCAAACTCCGCCACGAGCTGATGGCTACCCGCGATGACTGCCTCGTCCTCTCATCCACGGCCTGTCCGAGTAGCGAGTCGGTCGAGCAGACCAACCGTAGTGACATGAAGAGCAGCGAAGGTGAGACTCATCGAGCACCGCCTGTCCTACATCATCCTAACAACATCTCCACTAGCAGTCGTCCGTCAACAGTCCGGCGTCTCTCTGCGAAAGTTCCTCCTCATGCCGGTCCTATTCTTCCTCGCGCTGCTGACGACGTGGGTCATTCCGACGATTAATCGGATCTACGCATTTCGGCATCCGGGCGAAGAGCCGTATCCGCTCATGGTTGGGGTTGCGGCGCTGGGATCGCTGCGGGGATTTTGGAATGGGATTATATTTGTCTCGATGCGGTCGAGGGGCAGGAGATAATGATGTCTGGTCCAATATACTTTTTTTTTTGCATTGAGGATCTAAAAGGGTATAGAGGGTTTGTATGGCGTTCAGGCGACGGCTACGTATGGTTTGTCACAGAATTTACAGAATAGCTAGGCTACAGTTTACCTAGCAAATTATTGAGGACTTGCAATAGGCCGTTTGAGGCTGTGAAGACCAGCTCGTATTCTGAGGCCAGCTTGTCCCAAGCGGGACTGGTGGCTGATCCCTCTTAATCTTTATCAACCTGCTAATCCCCACTCCCACTTAATTTCTATTCATAACTCTTGCAATGGACATCACCCAAGCAGGGGAATACCTCAGCAATCTCCTCTACTACATCTTCCTCACAATCTTCCTCTGGACCCTCTACATTGCCTCCGAAATCATCAACTGCGCTCGCTACATCCGCAATCCCACCGAACTAACCCGCAGAATCTATCAAGCCTCCGGCAGTCCCCCGCGCGCACTCCCACGCTCCCGGCGCTCTTTAACAATCGGATTGCCGCAGGTTCCTACCGCCGCACCCACGCAGTCTTCATTCCTAGTCAAGTTACCCCCGGAAATCCGACAGCTCATATACCGCCATGTCCTGGTAAGCCCGACACCACTACACCTGTGGAGAACGCACCGGCGGCTCTGCAGCACGCCGTGCGTTGCCACGGGCCCGCTGGATCCGGATAGCATCTATTGGGAGCATCTGACCTCCCATGACTTTTGTTATCCCCCTCTAGCTCAGGATCGCACCGTCAGGAGGCGCTTACCGGGGGAGGATTCAAGGCGTGAGCGGGTTCTGCCGCTGCTTTGTACCTGTCGCGCGGTGTAAGTCTAGTTCATCCCCGGCAGTAACAGCCTAATAATCTAGGGTTGCCTAACTAAAGTTTGCGTTGGTAGATACGCCGAGTCAATCTCCTTGCTGTACACCGCAAACACCCTCTTCTTCATGGATTTGCGGACGGTTTGCGCTCTCCCACGGAGCCTTGTCCCCGCGAGACTAGCTTCTATTCGATCGATCCGGATCAATCTCTACGCATTTTTGAACGAGGCCGTTCCCGTTCATATTCAAGAGGCGTGGAAACCAGCCTGTGACGTCCTCGCGGCGATGCCACGGCTCTCGGAGTTAATCATTAATCTCGGGGTGAAGCAGACGTCCAGCTCTGCACCGACACCCAACGCGACGGGCTTACTGGAGCCGTTACGGCGGGTTAGGGCGGAGAAGTTCATTGTCAAGGTTCCGCCGAATGGAGACCCGGAGAGTATTATTGATGGTGTTGATGATGTTCCGTTCACGGTGCAGCCGACGAGGTATATCAGCCGGGAATATAAATGCGGGATGTCTGTGGTTCCGGTTTCGAGGATTTTGCCGCCGCCGTTTTGGCCTAGGGTGGAGGAGTGACTTTATCGCTAAAAGGTACATGGTTCTATTATTAATCTCTATATGATGATTTTACATGGTTTACATGTATCGGTATCGATTCATAGCCAGCCCTTTGGCCCACCCCAGGTTCCGTTCACCATCGAGTTGTAGTAGACCCATGGGAAGAAGGACTTCTTTAGGTGGTAGAACTCCTTCCGGGGGATGGCTTGGTCGATGCCGAAGATCTCGCCGAAGGTCTCCTTGGGGACACCGCCGTACTTGAACTCGGCGAGGAGGACCTTGCCGTACTCGGTCAGGAGCGGGCACGAGGTGTATCCGTCGTACGTGGCATCTGGCTCCTTGCCGTCGGTGACGCGGAGGAGGTTCTGGACGAGAACGGGGGCCTCTGCTGTGACGGCTGCGGCGGTCTTGGAGGTTGGCAGGCTGGATGCATCGCCGGCGGACCAGACGTTGCCGAACTTCTTGTGGCGGGTGGTGCCGTCGTCGACGTCGACGTAGCCGGCCTCGTTGGCGATGGCGCTGTTCTTGACGAAGGCGTGAGGGCCCATCTTGGGGACAACGTGCAGGAGGTCGAAATCCCTGGTGACGCTGGCTTCTCCGTTCGGGCGGGCGAAAGTGGCCTTCTTGCCTTCGATGGAGACTAGGTCGTGTTGGAAGAGACCCTCGACGCCGCGCTCTTTGCGGAGCTCCTCGAGTTTGGCGCTGTACTTGGGCACACCGAACATGGTGGGAGTACCCGTAGCAAAAGCAATCTTGATGGCAGAGCTGGTTGGGTTGCTGGGGTTGTACAAGCCAGCCTTCTTCCAGTAATCGAGGGCGAGCCACATGATCTTCTGCGGGGCACCAGCGCACTTGATGACACCGGCAGGCTGGGTGAAGATGGCAGAGCCCTTCTGCAACTTCTCAATCGAGGGGAAAACATTGGCGCAAGTGTCGTAGGAGTAGATAGTCGAGACCGAAGAGTCCGGGGCAGCCAGCGCCTCAGACAAGCCCTTGATGCTGCCGAAATCGAGAGCAACACCTGGGGCGACAACGAGATGTTCATAGTTGAGCTTGTTCTTGTTTGCGAGGGTGATGTAGTTCTCCTCCGGGGAGAAAGTGCCGACACTCTCGTTGTAGAATTTCAGCTTGGGGTCGATCAGCCCATGCAGGGGGCGGCGGAGCTCCTCCCGGGTCTTGAGACCACCACCGACTAATGTCCACCCCGGCTGGTAGTTGTGCCATAACGCGGGGTCGACAATGGCAATATCATCCTGAACAAAGCGGCCGGAGCGCAGCAACTGGTGGCTGATGGCCAGACCTGCAGTGCCGCCGCCGATCACCACGACTTTGTGACTACGGGCAGCAGAGCTGATGGGGGCGGCCGTCGCAAAGCCCCGGCTGGTAGCAGCGGCAGCCCGAGCGGCAGAAGCAACTGCAATGCGCACCATCTTGAGATATATCTGAATAAAGGGAGGAAGATCTCCCTGCGGAGGCTGAAAATTTGCTGGCGGGGGAGGGGATGATGACTAAGCCCATTGCATGATCGCCACACCGAGATCGGACCCGGTTGCTGCCTTAGGCAGCAACAGCACTAGAGAGGTTGGCTGTCACGTCTATTCGACCAGGTGGAATATAGATAGCTTAAAAAGACTGAGACTTGCTCCCGTGTTGCTCAAGTACAGCAAGTTGCTTATTACCTCCGCAGAGCTTCCGAACAACATTTGTAGCAGCTCCATTCAAGCAGCGAGGCACCAAACTCTAGTACATAGTTAGATAGTATAGGACTGGTTATCGCAAACAAAACAATTTTTTTCTATTATTTTTCTGTTTTTCTATCTTTTTGTCGTTTTCCGTCTTTCAACACTCTAACATCACAGGAAACTAAGCAAGAAGATTGACAAGAGTACAGCCAACAAAGCCATTAGGCCATTGGGCAAGGGCAGACCTTTCCTGGTCCAGGCTTGCCTCGCTCCGGATCATCTATCCACTCCGTCTTATAGACGTTGTAGTTGATCAGCATCACATCGATTTTACCTTCGTCCGCGTCGATCAAGAAGGTATCAATCCCATCCAGGACCTGCAGATTATGCACTTTGTCGTGGTATTCCCACCGCTCAGTCACCCATCCCTGCTTGGGGACCACGTGTGTCCCAATGATGTTGTACTGCGTTGTCGGCAGAACACTGTTGAGGAGTCTTGCTGATTCCTTGATACCGGCATGCTTGTACAGGATTCGATCAAACGTTCCCACAAATGCCATCTTGAGGTCTTCCGAGTAGTTCCGCTCGATGTCCAGCGGGATGTCGCCGATATATCGCAGGAGGATGTGCTCCCAGTAGACCTCAGACACGGTGCGACCCTTGTCAGACGGCAGGTCATTGGGATAGCCCTTCTTAAGGTACTCGAGTACCTTCTCTGGAGGCTTGCTGGCGCTGTCTTCGATGTTATCCGACATCATGGCAAACTGTGCGCTAAGCCAGTCCTCCCCCTTGGGCAGACGGGGATCTGTGACAATCAACTCCGGATGGTTGTCGGCAATCCATTGAGCCAAGTCCTTGTGTGACTCGCCCTGGTCGAGAGTCAACTTGATGATTGTGTAGCTGTTTTCATCGCGGATGGTGACATCGGCGTTCTTGTCGGACAGACACTGCACAGCTTGGCTCTGGTTTGAGATGGCGGCGGCAATGATAGGGGTGATTCCATGGCACTCCTTGCAAGTCATGTTGAGCCTGTTGGGGTCTGCGGCCAGCAGCCGCTCAATCTCGTCGCGGTTGCCATCTTTGGCAGCGGCGAAGATTGGGTCGCACTTGGTGATATCTCCGTCATTTATGGTTCCATTGGTATCCTTGGTGACTGGGGCATGTCCGTTCTGTTGGGAAGCAGAAGGCATGTTTGCAGCTTGTGGGGGGGCTTTTTATGGCCTTTGTTTAACTGATCTCAAGATAGTTGCTTTCTTGTTGCAAGAAATTCAACCATATGGATATGATATGGCTTCTTATATATTCTAGTTTCTTTCTCATCGAGCTTTGATTCTCAAACTATCTTCTCGCTAGACGGAATAATGATGCTAAGACATTGATGTAAATACGACATTCTACTTCATCATCCTAGTCATGACAGTTAGAATGATGCATGAGCTGGTACAATGCACGGCTCCAACTTCGGAAATGGCTGGCTAGACCCTGATCTCAGTGTTGCATCTATGCCAGACCGTGACCCTTCCAGAGGTAATCAAGGGCTAGACCATGTATTGAATGCCATGGTCCACATGTATGTCCATAACCGGCATATGTAGCTTGAAGGATTGCTGGTAGATGTCACTATATAAACTAGTATGACGACTCAGACGAGATCTATGACATCCTCTTAGGGTTCTATATTCATCTGAATCTTCTCCCTCCCAGCTACCAACCGATAGGAATTGGCCTGATGACTGAGATGGGTCTATGATATCCACATAGAGTTTCAGCGTCACCTGGGTCTGGTGCCTTCGGAATGCCGTCTTGTATGTCAGAACGGCGAAGGCATCAGCTGTCAACCATGGGTCTACCTGATGTAAGTCCTGTAATGCCGGCTAGACAGAGACTGCCTTATAGCCATTGACCTCTTCACTCAAGTCGACCTCGTCATACTCCACCACTGACGAGATGACTGGCAGTTCTACGAGTCTTTCCACATCGCAAACGTTCGTCAATGCCCCCGAGAACCCTGTCCCAACCGCCGACTACCCCGAGCCGGCTCGCATGATGAGTCCTAGTCGGATCCTGACTTTCCGAAGGCCATAGAAGCTTGATGCAATCATGCAATCATGTCCACTGTCCACCAGTGACTAGTGGCTTTCCCTCTTCCTTGACGCCCTCATCGTGGATTGTGTGAGGGTTATCCTTCTAAAGAAAACAGAACAGCGTTCAGTGCAGAGGTTGCTCTGACCATGGTTACTAGTCCAGCAAAGCAAATTACTGAGCTCCATTTCGTAACATCAGGTCTTCCGGTGTATCATTAGGTCTTGCTTTGCTCTACTGTTCCAAGCTCAGTGTTGTTTTGGCTCACAACTAACTGCCTTTCTTTTCTGTAGACATTGGTATGATCTCAATACGTGTCACAACCCTCCATCCGTGGATGTATCATTGTCTCAAGTACCACGGATTATGCAAGGGCCTGTGATCAGGATTGCATCCTGCAATTCTAGGGTTGATCTTCCATTCTGACGCATAGGTATCTTGATGAAATGGTGCAGCTCCTCTTCTTCCTGGGGTGGGCGGCCACAGCACCGTGTCCTTCTAGAGATGGCCTCACCTCGCAGAAGTTGCGCCCGAGCCGGAAGGCTATGCATCTCAATGAACGGAGATGTGACGACAGTGCCCAATTGGTTGAGGTCCCGCTTCTTTATGGTATATTTGGTTGATGGTACGTTCTTCTCAATATATGTCATTTGGAGCGCATATGAATGCGTCAGGGGGGCCATCTTGTTCCCAGATATCGTTTTTGATAAGTGGCTTCGTAGGTGCACGGATCACACGAAAGACGCCTCAAAAGGGCATATCCATGGCCAACGAAACTTATATGAAGGTAGAATCACCTGAGCTGGAGTTACTCATTGGCAGAGTAACGGGAGTCCGGTATGGTAATGGCATACCGGTGCATATTAGACATAATATAGAGACAGAACCTCCCCTCCATTGGTATCTGCGCACTTCGAGGAGCTGCGCGTTCAAAAGTAGTTCACCGAGTCAATTGCATCCTTATAGCGTGATATACTTGTTCATAATACATGATAGATATTATTTTTCATATTAGGGTTTAATCCGTTGGTATTATAATCCCCAGCATACCTGATTTTCAGGCAATAAATAGTGTCTATGGCTCTCTTCATCTAAGATTCGCATCGAAGTCCGTCACAACCAAACCATTCTCTTGCGCTCTCCGTGCCCATTCCATCCAGCTTCCATCGTACAGCCTTCGCTCCATATCATAGCCGCTGAGTTGCAGGGCGAGGTCCAGAGCAGCAGCAGTCACGCCAGAGTTACATGTTAAAACCACTGGTAGCTTCCCATCCACACCGGCCTCCTCGAACAGAACCTTTAGTTCTTCTGCGGAAAGAATGACCTTGTCTTCCCCGAGAATAGACGCCAACGGCACATTCAGCGCCGAAGGCATATGTCCTGAGCGTAGTTCTGGTTTAAGTTCTGCTTCTCTCCCAGAAAAGCGGCCAGGGATTCTGGCGTCGAGAATCTGCAGTTGGCCGTACTCCTTCCGGAGTAAGATATCGTGAAGATCGTCATAGGATATCACCTCCTTCGAATCCGGCTCGTTGACAGGGTATTCTCGCTGAGGAGGGAGAGTCGAGAGCGGACCAGAAGAAAGCGGGAACCCATCCTTTACATAGCGGGGAAAGTTGTTCAAAACATGAACGTTTCGATGGCCAAAGTGTCGAAAGGCCCAGGCGACGCGCGGAGAGAAATAAAGCCCTACTTCGAGGGCGTCGTAGACCACGAGGACGTCGTCGGGATGAAGGCCTAGTTCAGTCACGCATTTTGAGAAGTGAGATGCTGATGGGAGCATTTGTGGATACGGTGATGTGGTGTCTTTGATTTCGTCCATGTTGAAGAATCTAACAAACTTGTTAGAGGTGTTTATGGTGATGTGGTGAGATATATATCTACATGGAGCCGGGAATGTGCTGGGTTTGGTAGGAAGGCAAGTGCGATGTGAGGCCAGCTGCAACGGGGACTATGCGGCGAGAGGATGTTGTTCTGACTAGAGCTGCCTGCAGCTCAGCAGGAGAGACCAACATGGAAGGAAAGGGGTCATCCATGATGGCAGTACGGATATAGATGCTGGGTCTGCTGGAATTGCTAAGATGCTTACGACCAACAGCAAGGGAAATCTCGGAATGTCTGCTTTCGGAGTCGCTAAGCGAGGGTATCTATTACATAATACAAGCAGTAGCTAACTTGAACTGGCTAAGTTAACCCACAAAATCAGCAACGTCCTGCGCCTGCGGCTCTTGTTGGACATTCCACCAACTCTCGTGCCAATTCCGCCAGATCAATTCGTTTTCAATTGCTCGCACAAAATCTAGAGGCTGCGAGATCGTTTGAGCTGTATCAGGCCTGGTGACGCTTTGTTGGTCCGCGGATGAAGGGTCCCAGTCAAATGTAAATTGGTTTTGCAGCTGAAAAGGCACTCCAAACATGCCGTTGGGATCTGTGGATTGTAGCGGCAGATCGGACGACAGATTCTGGAGGCACTCAACGGGTGGAAAAGGCTGTACTGTGGCGGCCGGAACATCGAATTGACTCTGTTCTGCTACGGCAGGTGGTTGTGATAAAGTCACCTCTCGACCTGAATGAACTGCTCGTGAGACGTCGTTCAACGCGCCCAGCGCCTCTGCTATGGGCACAAAATCCGGCCGGACACGAGATACGTGCGTTATTATCTTGGCTACCTGCTCCAACTCGCAGATATCCCCTTCATACTCACAGGGGGTCGTCGAGGAGAGGATGTGGTAGTAGAGGGTGAAGAAGGCGCAAAACGGGTAGAAGATAATAAGGCTCGTCTGCGTCAGCTTAGATCCTCGAAATTCGCTCTCGGAGACGCGAACTCACTGCGTATGGAATGTCTGCTGCTCTCCACAGGGGATATTAGGCTTCTGAGACCATTCATTGATGGCTTTGATCACCGCTCTGGCGGCATGCACTTCCTGAGGATGCAACAGCTGGTCGCTCGGGGAGGCTTTCCGGCGCAAAAAGATGATGAAGCTATAAAAGGCTATGAGAGACTCGGCATAGAGCCATGACTTCACCGCGTTTAGCTTCGGTGAGTTCGCCACCGACACCAGGTCCCAGTCCTCGAGCAGCTCAGCTAGCTGGTTGCAGCAATGATCGATCTTACCATTGAGTTCCTCACCAGGCAGTGTGTCCGCGGAGTCATAGTATTCACCAAGGATATAGAGAGCCCGGGACCAGACAATGAAGAGAATGCAGTCGCCCCATTTAGGCTGCTTCGTCCTGGGCGAGATTTCTGCCGGTAGCCTCACCTGAGACATGGGGGCCCGAAGGGCGCGGGGTTTATCGTACCACATACGGAACAAGAAGTCTATCTCGACTAGATACCAGTGCTGACGGCGCCTGGCTTCCTTCTCGGCTTCTTCCTGCGGCGTCCCGAGTGGCAGGGAGTCAACATCGTGGATGCCCTGACGGTCCGCAAAGCGACAGGCTTCGGCGTGGAATTGCCACGCCAAGTGATAGTCGAAATTGTTGATTGCCAACCATGCCTGGTTGGAAATTAGCGATAGTCATCGTGTTATCTGAAGCGACTCACCACCAACGAGGCAGCGAGGAGGTCCAACTGGGTGCCTTCTGCCGACGCGAGCCACTTGGGCACGGACTGTAGACATTTGTAGTACGCCTTGTTCGCGGTCTTTTGCTCATCTAGTGTTCCAAAGCTTTGTCCCAGATGGATGGCGCTGTAATAAACGATGCGCATCGCAGGGTCTATTTGGGCCAAGGGGGAATCAATAATATGGGGCATCGCTGTGAGGAATTCTGCATCTAAAGCAGTGCTAAACGAGTCGAAAATGGTGAAATGAGGTAAGATGGCTTCTATGAAGGCTACTCAGTGTTAGCACTACCCTAACGGGCGGAGGGGATGGGTCCCACTCTCAATGTAGCGTTTGACATCGCTAACGAGCCATGTTGGGTCTACGTCGTCTGATGCACCTTTCGCTGCGTCAGGACTTGGGGCCGCTAATTGGGTCAAAGCAGTGTCTAGACGAGTAATGGCTCTGTTGACAGTGTTTTGCGCCCAAGGGGCTGGGGCTTCGGGGATGAGTTGGCCCTGGCTGGTGAGGGTCTCGATGTTGTCCTTTGCACCGCTAACCATGCGATACAACCAGGCTGGTACGATTAGCTGGAGAATCTCATAGGAATTGCACCCCACTACACCATACTTTGACTTTGCGGTCCATTGTCAGCTTCTGAAGACGCAGAGGCAGTGACCGCCAGCGGGCTGACATGTTTGAGAGACGGTGTTACCACTGCGTCACTCGGGGAGTCTTTGGCCTTCAACCGTTCCTCCAGAGCCTCAAGGCGTCCATCGAGGCGGCGGATTTCGGTCTTATGTCTGTTGGAGAGGGTGGTCAGCCTGGAGGTATGGTGCAACTCCTTGCGGCAAGGGTATAGACTTACCGTGCGCCTCGGGCTTTTCTCTTTTCAGGGTAGGTACAGGCAAACCCACTGTCCTTGCAGCGGTTGCAATGTGGATCGGTCCGATCACACTTGAGCTACCAGGTGATTATTCATGTTAGCCTTGTGGCTTGAGGGTTAGAATGATTTGGCGACCTTTCTATCTCGACATCTAAGGCACTATCCCCGAATTAGCTTGGGGCGGATGATCAAAACTGGCTCGTTAGTTATTACCGAGAGCTTCACACGAAAGAAGCCGGGGGAGTAACGCTGCATGATGGCCAGTATAACTAGTCTGGAGCTTTCAATGAGACAAGAGCTCAAGGACTCGAGGGGAGTGGGTGGCGGATCTTATAAGGCCGAGAGTCCGAAGGTGAGTGCGGAGTCCGCGGACACGAGATGAACCAAAGTGGGATACGGAGTCCGAGGGAGGCAGTCAAGCTGCAGCTTCCGGTAGGAGGAGAGGCCGGCCTGGGCAATGATGTTTCCCTGATCTGTCGTATGTTACTTCATGTTAAAGCGAGTGGCAGAGCCAGTTCCCAGGTCACTGCTTTCTATCTCGAGATGAGATCACCTATGTACAGCTATGGATATGCAGCTTAGTCACCAATGCACGGCTTCTGGACACCTCTCCAACAGCTGCTTCTCCGCACTTTCTCCCTCTCCTCTCACCGCAACACCCCATCCTTGACCCTCAATCCGTCGATAAACAACCAAAAATGCGTCTCTCCATCCTGTCCACCTTTCTCACCGTTGCCCTTACCGGCTTCGCGACCGCTGCCGAACTCGGCGTTGAAACCACCCACGCTGTCGAATGCAAGCGCAAGACCCAGAAGGGCGACAACGTCCAGATGCACTACCGGGGCACCCTCGCCGCTGATGGTTCTGAATTCGATGCAAGCTACAACCGCGGTACTCCCTTCAAGTTCAAGCTTGGTGCCGGTCGTGTTATCAAGGGGTAGGTTTATTGTTGCTGGACCGTTGTGCAAGCCGGCTGACCATGAGCAGATGGGATCAGGGACTACTAGACATGTGCGTTGGAGAGAAGAGGACCTTGACCATTCCTCCCGAGTTCGGATACGGAGACCGTGGTGTTGGGCCCATTCCCGGTGGTGCGACCCTGATCTTCGAGACTGAGTTGCTCGATATCGACGGCGTGCCCAAGGATGAGCTCTGAACGACTCCCTCGATCGGGTTGACACGGCCGGGCTATGCACATATGGTCGGTGTTGGGAGTAAGCGCAGGTAACTTTCTAGCCCACCCCATCACGTTCGATCGATGTTATGCAAAAGCTTACAATCCCGCCTTGAATCTGCAGGCCCACGCCGAATGCGATGATGAATATACCATGACACTATTTATATGTATCTAAATGAGCTACGACATCCAATTCATTCAATCGTCGAGTAACAAGATAATGCGCCCGTTAAACATCCCCCGCTGGGGCTTCCTTGGACTTCCGTCCCCGTTGCTGGAAATAAGATTGGATGTTGAGAGCAAGGGCTAACAGCCACGAAGCACCGGCCAAGATACAGATGGCGGTCAGACCGTTGTGGTAGAGAGGTCGGTCCTCTGTGCGGAAGATCTGGGACCCTGAGATACCGGCGCAGTTGGCGGCCATGACAACCAGCCTGAACATGTTAGCTTTTTCTTTTTGCGCAGGTGTGGCAGGGAGATATAATGTTAGGCAAGGAGCGACTTACGCCATGGCAATACTGCGTTCTTGAGGCGTTCTGCAGGAGACCGATAACCAGCCGATGTTGAGCACACTTAAGGAACATGGGTCAACACGTATCGTTTTGTGAAGGTCGGTAAGTACTTACTGCATACTCGCGTACGAGACGTTGGCCACAGCGATGACCCCATATCTGTGCCATCGCGAGGAAGTTACCGGAGTAATGCGAAGACAGGCATACGAAATGACATTCCACGTAATAGCAACGAGGACGAAAGGACCACGATGGCCGGTCTTGTCACTATACGCGAATTAGTGTCCACTCTCGATTAGCAACATAAAGATCTGGCGGTTGTTTACCTGAGGTACGACAGAATCAAGACCCAGAGCATGCTGCAATAGACCGGTACGGATGCCAGTGCATTTGCGCGCACGGCGCCGAAACCAAAGGATTTGATCATGCTTGGAGTGTACTGCGTCAACCCATTGAAGCCAGACATGGCGACGAGGGTAATGAAGAAGTGTTGGATCACTCGGGGCCGGGAAATTGTGTTCCAAATGTCACGCCAGGTGATCTTGACACTATGTCCAGATGTTTTCCGCGGATCGTCCAACAGCACACGCTGGGTAGCGATGTGTGACTCGCGCTCGTTGAAGTAGCTCCAGCGACCGCCGCTGATGAGAGGGCGACCGTCGCCGACTTTGGGAGGCACGAGCAGAACGAAGATGATTCCGATCCCTAGGGTAATCACACCCTCGACTAATGCATTGTTAGCTGATTCTTTGAAGCTTGTCAACCATATGGGGTAGTATCATACTGAGGAAAATCCATCGCCAGCCAGCCATGCCGCTCTTCCCAGCCAACGTCAGGAGCCCAGCTGAGATCAGACTGGCAGTGGCCCCAGAGAACATTTGCCCGAAGAAGAAAAGTGTGACCCGCAGACTGGTCTCCTCTTTTTTGTACCATGTCGACAGGTAGTAGAGGGCTCCAGGGATGAAGCCACCCTCCAACAAACCGAGCAAGAAACGTGTGACAAGATAGGATGGGTATGACTTGATGAAGGCTTGGAAGGTTGCGACTAAGCCCCAAGCGAAGATCTGCACGGACAGCCACCTCTGAGGGCCGACGCGCTGCAGGATCACGTTGGATGGAATCTCGCTGATGACGATGCCGGCCGACAGCAACTGTGTGCCGACGTTGATTTGGTTGGTGGTGATGTTGAGGTCTTCGGTAATTGTGGACGTGAGGGCAGCACCAATGTTTCCACGGTCGAGTTGGAGGGCGAAGAAGGCGAGGCCGAGGATGGGGATGAGGATGGTATCGACCCTACAGACAAGATGTTAGTCAGTATCGAGTGAAGGCTTGAGCAGGTTCAACGTACTTGAACTTTAGCTTCTTCTCCTCCTCCTCACTCCAGTCCTTGACAATGGGCGTGACATCCGAGTCTGCAACGGCAACAGCATTCTTTTCCGCGAGGACATCGACGTCAACGGCAGATTTCTCGATAGGGGAAGTCATGATTGAACAAAGTCAAGCCAGGAAGGCAGTGGACATCAAAAGCGATGAAACCGTTGCTGTCTGATCCGTCCATATTCCTGGCTCCCGACGTGGTCTTATATACTCTCAAAATCCTCTGCTAAAAAAGCCTGAAATTTCCTCACTGATAGTGAGGGACCAGAAATTACGTTGATTCCCGGGTATACTCCAGTGCAGACGCGAAGCCTCCGTTGTCGACAACAACAGGCACTATGGCGCAATCATAGTCCACTCGCTAAGCACCTTGGAAGTTGGGGCCAGATCTTGACTCGGTAAGCGTCTTATCGATCTAGACTAAACAATTGCAGTGGGGCTGATGGACTAAACCCGCTTACGGAGTACGGAGCATGCCTGCTCCATATGCACGTTTTTGCTACAAAGTTGCCCCTTGCAATGGGGAGGCATTCAACCGAACTTATACCGGATGCACTCAGACTCAGACTTGCGCCCGTGCTTAGCTCAATTCTTTTTATATCGAATAATACTGCTACACTTTTCTCAAACCCAAGCATCCCAACTCAGTCCGTATCGTGTGAATGGGAGCGCATCCTGAGGACCCTCCGACTCCGGGATATACCCCCGCTCGCAGCGGTCATATGAAACCCGAGCTTGGTCGGCATAGAATGCGTCGTATCGCGGGCTCAGTGCATCTATCAGATTGTCTACGTCGCTGTCTGGGTGCAGAACATCCCATGGCTTGATACAGGTGACCCCTTTGCAGGATTTTAGCACCAGGAGCACCGCATCTAATCTGGTGATTACTTTCGACAGGCTGTATCCGGAGATGATGCCGTTTGTGTCTGCTGTGCGCTCTGACGAATAGAGGTTGTTCAGCTGGTATGGGTCCGCCTGCGCGATGGTCAGTCCTACGGATATGATGGTGGTGATTGCTAAAATACCTTCAGATCGTATAATTCGTGCTCGTTGTTGCACCATACGGAGTAGTAGAGATTATAGCCCTCTCCAATGATGCGCACAGATTTGTAAGTGTTGTTCGGAACGAAAGGAGTGAGATCTGGGTTGCCTGTGATCATGATTAGCCTTGAATCTAGAATGCCGGGTTACACATACTCAGAGCACCCTTCTCGCCTTCGAGGTACGCCTGACCCCAATACTCAACAGTAACATGCTCGTGTCGCGGGTGAGCAACATCCGAGCCACTTGGCAGAGGAATCGGGGTCCCATCAAAGTCGTCGCGAAGTGGGATCTGCGCAAGATCAAAGATGCTCGGTGCGAGGTCAATGTGAGTAGTAACGGCAACCTCCGTCTTCTCCTTCGGCACGCCAGGTCCGCGGATGAGCAAAGGAACGCGAATATCTTCCTCAAATCCACACGTCTTTCCTGGAGGTAGACGGTGCTGGCCGATATGATAGCCGTTGTCGGAGGTGTAGATAATGTACGTGTCGTCGAGTTGACCACTGGCTTCCAGTCGGGTAACAATAGAGTCAACGAGCTCGTCAACACCCTGCAGTGCACGCAGACGCTGGCGGTAGAAGTGGTCGTGGTATGCGACTGTCTCTTCATCCTGCTTTGGGAGGTTTCTGATCCAGTTGACTCCGCTGGGCTAGTAACGATCAGTATGAAGCGCACGATTATCTGCATAGGGTCTCTCCTCTCACCTCATCCGGGTTGAAATGCTCAGTGCGGGGAATGGTGACATCTTCGAAAAGGTCCTTGTGCCGATCCAAGGGGATGGGTTCGGTCATGACAGTCGGGGCCTCGTGCCCTAGAGCATTAACCTCGACATTTGAATGAGGTGCGACCGGAGCAACCGTCAGAAAGAAAGGGCGATCGCCGGCAAGCCCATCCTCTAGGAAGCCCAGCGCTTTTTCGGTGATGACTTCAACGGTATGGCGGCCTTCGTAGCTCACCGGCTCGTTGCGGTTGCGCTGATAGGTAGAGTTCAGGTAGGAGTAAGTGAATGGGTCAAGAAGGAAGTCTGAGCCATTGAAGCCATTGACATAAGGGCTGTGGTAGTTCTCAACCGTGTGGGCGTTGAAGAGTTTCCCTGTGTAGTAGGTGTCGTATCCGGCCTGCTGCAGCCACACGGGGAGGAAGTTTTCGTTGAAGCCGCGGTCAACAAACTTGGGATATCCTCCTACTGAAGATTAGTCTCTATTCTTTTAATCTAGTACCATTATTCCTACCATATGGAGGGCTGACGTCCGTGACGTTGGTGTTATGCGCCTGGCGACCAGTCCACAGGCTGACGCGCGAGGGGCAGCACAGCGCGGTGGTGACAAAGTGGTTGCTGAAGAAAGTCCCTTGCTGCTGGAGATGCTTCGATGTGAGCGGCATATAATCCAGCGAGTCGAGTTTCAGGTCCTGGTCGTCTGTGATAATGAAGACAAAATTCGGCTGCTTTTTCTCCGCTGAACCCAGGATTTGCTGTCCTGAACTGGAGGGGAAGCTCGCATTGGCCCCAACAAGGAGGCCAGATACAATGGCTGCTGGTAAGAGCTTCATCTTGACTTTGATGTGATGAACCTTCTGTGTCGTTGGAGACAGCTTGGAGATGAAGTTATAATGATAAATAAATGCCGAAAGCCGACTAAGCTGATTGGTTCTGGAATGAAGCTATTCGGAGTGGATCCTCGTCGCCAGGGGACTCCAGTATGTCGCCATTTTAGCTCCAAGTCTGGCTGTCAAGAGGCACAATTGCCATCTTCTCCAGAAATGGCGTGCTTTGCTTTTTTCCATCTCAGCTCTGACTCAAGAGCTTATCGCCGACATCCGACCAGGCACTTTTTATCTGCCCGCGGGCGCTATGGCTTTTTCTATCGACACCGACACGAACTGCAACAATGGCTGCGCAAGCGGATGAGACAACGCCCTTGAACCCTGGCCAGACGGATGTATCCTACAGTGCGATCACTGCTTTGCCAGCAAAACACCCGAGCAGCAGCAGCCATGTTCTCCCCGATGAGGAGAGCGATGCCGTGCCGGAGAGCCCTGTCGAGCCGCCTGTCAAGGCGTTGACCAGCGTGGGCAGCATCATTGCGGTGCTATTGCTTGGTACAAGATCACGCACACTACGTACCAATATATAATGCTAACCAAAGGTCAGGCGAATTCATCTCCAATGCCGATTCCACCCTCATCATGACCGCGACGGCCCGCATCACCTCGGAATTCAACCAGTTGCAGGGAGCCGCTTGGTTATCGACCGGTTATACACTTGGTGTCTGCGTTTTCCAGCCTATGGTGAGTGCAGTCTGAGCTTTGGTGGTCGAGACATATCTAATTGTTGCTAGTATGGAAAATTGAGTGATATCTACGGCCGGAAGGCACTATTGCTGGTGTCATACTTCTTTCTGGCATTCGGTTGCGTCGTCTGGTAGGTCTCGATCGTTATCAAGCACATAGATCTATCTCTGACGAACACAGTGGATTGGCGCCCGAAATGTGGATTGTCATTCTAGGTCGAGCCCTGAGTGGTATTGGAGGGGCTGGAGTCATGACCATGAGCGCCATTATCATCACCGGTATGTCCCAGGTGTATCATCGCGCGATGTCGGCTGACCGTTTTAGATATTGTGTCCAAGCGAGAGGTGGCACAATGGCGAGCGTACATTAACGTTGCTATGACCCTCGGCCGTAGTATTGGAGGGCCTGTCGGTGGAGTGTTGACTGACACCATCGGTTGGCGATGGTATGTAGCACTATTCAGCTCTGGTCTCCCACTCTAACTCTCTCAGGGCATTCCTCCTACAAGCACCCCTGCTCGGACTTGCTGCGCTTCTCGTTACCGTCCAACTCAAGCTTGCCCCGCGTGAACCAACCGAAGGAGGAGACCGACCTGGTATTCGCCGCATTGACTTCCGGGGAGCCTTCCTGCTGGCCACAAGTATTGGCTCTCTGATACTGTTGCTGGATCAAGGTGGAAAGCTCTTCCCATGGAGCTCTGCCCCTGCTCTCCTCCTAGCCGGGAGCGGCGCCCTTGCTCTCGTTTTATTTATCTATACCGAGCTCTATGTCGCGCCCGAGCCGATCTTCGACCTCCACATCCTCGCCCGACCAAACATCACCCCCAGCTACCTAATCAGCGCCCTTCAAGTAGCAGCCCAAGTCGGAATGATGTTCACCGTCCCCCTCTACTTCCAAGTAACGGCAAGAGCATCCAGCAGTCTCGCCGGCGCCCACCTCATCCCCGCGGTCCTAGGAAATACCGTCGGCGGTCTATCGGCAGGGCTCTTCATTCGAAAGACCGGAAATTACAAGCCGGTGCTCGTCATCGCCGGCCTCGTCTCTTCAATCTCCTACATCCTACAGTTCCTACGATGGAACGGGCACACGGGCGTCGCGGAGTCCTTCTACATCGTCTTCGGAGGCATGGGGAGCGGCTTCTCCGGCTCGTCTGCGTTTGTTAGCATGACAGCATACCTTGAACCGCACGAGATCGCCATGGCGACTTCTGGCTACTCGCTGCTGATCAGCTTCGCTATTACGGCGGGCGTTACCTTGAACTATACTCTCCTAGGCTCGGAGTTCAAGCGACAGATGGAACGGCAGCTGCACGGACCAGATGCTAGCAAGGTACGTAAGAATACTTCGAAAAGTGATCGTCGCTAACCGCAGCTAGATTATTCGACGCGCTCTCTCCAGCATCGCGTACATTAGTAGCTTGACGGGGTCTGTTCATGAGATTGTTGTTGGGTGCTATGTTGCGGGCTTGAAGCATGCTTATCGTAAGTGAACTACTACTTGATGGTGATCATATGCTGATTTTGTTCATAGTGTTCTCGTTGGTTTGTGCTCTTCTGGGTGCGGCTGTTGCCTTGTCCGTGAGGAATCATCGCTTGTAGGATGCTATACACATTAAAAAGGGAGAGTGGTTGTGATGGAGTTATTATATAGATATTAGGACAAAAATGATTTCATTAGCAATAAGTTCTGTTTGAGAATTAGGCCTTGCACAAAGGGTTTGGTTGAATAGCGCAGGAGACATGATATATATATCAGCATCCTGTGGATGGCTACAAGTAATATACCTAATAACACACCCACTAGCAAATACAAATTGTGCCAACGACCGACCTTCATCAGACTAGTCTGTTCTTAATTCTTCCCTCCCATTCCACACAGGAGTGAATAAATTGCTGGCAGGGGAAAGAAGATAGGTAGTAAAGGACAAAAGCCACGTGTGGCTGGCCAAGTGGCTAGAACGCAAACGCGAATCGTGATCTCGAATAAAAATCCAATCGAAAAAGAAAACCGACACAACATTCCTCAACAATGACAAGCCTCCAAAAATCGCGCTGGGCCCCGGACAGCGACGAGAATCGCAAACCGGCAGGCCCCTCGCCGCGGGCAGCGCACCTGCTCTCTCCGTCCGAAGAATTGTCGCGCTTCATGAAGATCGTGGCGCGTCTGAAATGGAAACTCCCCTTTCTAGCCGAAGCCTATCGACTGGCGACTCTGCACGATCCAGACTTCGATATCGCACAGGCCGAAATCATGTTTAAGCTCGATTTCCACGAGTACTACGCATTGCTGGAGCGCGCGCTGGTCCATCTCCTCGGCGTGTTCGGGCTTACCGTCGCGGCTATGCCGAAGAATGGGTGGGCTGGTTCGCACCGGTATCATGCGAATGTCCTAGATGCTCTAGAGACTAAGAACTGTCCCCTGCGGGCTGTCCTTGGGAGTGGTGAGCGTCGCAGTCAGCTGAGGAAGGCTAAAGAGCTGCGCAACCGGTGGAAGACGGCCGATTTGTCGCAGGAAGAAAAAGAGCGGGAGGATTCCTGGTCTGCAGGGCGCAGCGAGAAGATCCTTGCGTTGCAAGACTATGATCTTGAGAAGATACTAATTGAGATCTTTGAGGGGTTGGAGGAGGGGTATCATCTTGCTGAGGCTTATGTTGCGGAGCACGACCCTCTTCGCAACGGTCGCAATTCCTCCACTGATATGGATTGGGATTTTATCGTCGATGCTATGGACTGGGAGGCTGTCTGAAGGGCGATGAGCTTACGATATAAAGTATTACTGTCCGACATGCTGGACGGAGGACTTGAATCTCTCCTTCTCATCATTCCGTCGAATTGGGCCTCCAATGGCCCCCGGGATGGTGAGAGATCACAGCAAACCAACGCCTGACCTTGTCAGAAACCTTCGCAATGGCTTGTTTCTACTACATATACGCTGGCGCATGGTCGGATGCCGATGTTCTCTCGAGATCTCAACGGCACAGCTATGTGGATGTAGCTAAGGGAAGGTGCGCTAAAAAGGCCCCATCACCGAGGGGTAAGCTGAATATCGAGCTGAAAGTCAAGCTGATCTCCCTCGCCGGTCATTTCTCTCCAATTTTACTCTACTCTCTACCTGCCCAAACTCGACTTAAACATCAAGATGGCTGCACCGAGTGACCCCAACTTTCTGGTCAAGCTTGGTGCTTTTACAAAGAAAAATCACCGAACTCTCTATTCTGCGATCGACCCTACGCAATCGGAGCTCACCCAAGCTGGCAAAGTTGTCGTGATTACCGGCGCAACCCGCGGGCTGGGGCAGACAGTGAGTGACAGAGCAACACCTCCTCCGCCAATCTAACGCGACTGTAGGCATTTGCGGCTTCGTTCGCGCGTGCAAACGCAAAAGCCATTGCTCTGCTGGGTCGGACAGTGGAGGGGTTGGCTGAAACAGAGAAGCTGATCAAAGAAATCAACCCAGCGACCGAGGTATACTCCATTACAGTTGATGTTACAGACGCGGATGGGGTAGCGAAAGCATTCGAACAGATCGTGGCTCGGTTCGGCGTGCCCCAGGTGCTGATCAACAACGCGGGCGTTCTGGCATCCCTAGGGACGACAGTCGAATCGGACATCGAATCGTGGTGGAAGACGCAGGAAGTCAATATCAAGGGCACTTTCGTGGTCAGCAAGGCCTTTCTCAGCAAGATCGGGGGCTCTCCATCAGCACCGACGACCATCCTCAACTTGACCTCGGGTGCGGCTCTCGGACTGCCGCCGGGCATGAGCTCTTATTCCATCGCAAAGCTCGCAGTGACCAAGTTCACTGCGTATTTACAGTCGGAGCATCCCGCGATCACTTCCGTCAGCCTCGATCCTGGCGTGGTTGCGACGGACATGGGAAATGCGGTGCCATTCCTTGCACCCTTCATCGGGGACACACCCGAGCTTGTTGGTGGAACAGCAGTCTGGCTGGCTAGTGGTGACAAGAGCTTTCTCTCTGGACGGTACTTGTCAGTGAACTGGAATGTGGACGAGCTGGTGGAGAAGAAACAGGCGATTGTGGAAGAGAACTTGTTGACGATTGTGTACCGAGGGGAGTTTGGTGGGGGTGAAGTGGTAGAATAGGAAGAAGATGACGATATTATTGTGGGAATACAAATGACAGGCAAATACGTCAGGGGCAGCTAGTCAGGAACAGGAATGGCATCACCATCACTGATGCAGACGTGAAGCTATTTTGAGCCTCGAGTCGTGACGTCACAATGACACCCCCCGCACTCTCCGCTACAAAAAGACCAACAGCTTCTTTTTTTTTTACACCTCAATCATCAATTGAACCTCTACCTAACTCATCCTTCTCTAAACTCAATTACCTCTACCTCTTAACACACCTTTACACTACCCATCACCACCATCATGTTCTCTCGCACATCAAGACCCGCCGCCCGCTGCGCTCGCCGCCAGCTCTACGCCCCTACCAAATCCTCCCGCCCCAACGCCCGCTTCCAATCCACCTCCTCCGAACAACCCTCCTCTAGCGGAACAAACTCCGCCCTCGTCGGCGGTATCGCCGGTGGTGCCGTCGCCGTCGGAGCCGGCTACGCCTGGTACCACTTCTCCGGAGCCAAGACCGCCGTGCGCACCGTCAAGGAGACCCAAAACTACGCCAACTCCGTGAAGCAAGGCATCGTGCGCAACGCCCCAGAGCCCGACAAAGCCCTGCAATGGCTCCGCGACAGCACCAGAAGCTACGCGGCCTTCATCCCCGGCGCGCAGGGGTACATCGACACACTCTTCGACGACCTCGAGACAATCAAGCAGAAGCACGGCAGCGAATTCGACGCGATCATCAAGGACGCATACTCTGAGCTAAAGGGTCTGTCCAAGAAGGGCGGTGCCAACGCCGACACAGCCTTCCAGGCCCTGCACATCCTCCAAAAGCACCTCAACCGTCTGCTGGACCTATCCGGCGACGCTGCCAGCGATATCCTGGAGAACCACCCGCAGCTGAAGGAGAAGGTCGGCGGAAGCTGGGACCAGCTAAAGGAGATGGGCGACGCCTACGGGCCACAGGCGAAGGAGGAAGTCAACCGCACGTGGGAGCAGATCAGCAGCATCGTCAAGGGCGGCGTCAGCGTGAAGTCCGTCGACGAGATCCGCAAGCTGATCCAGGAAAAGCGCGAGAAGCTGCAGAAGCTGGGCGACGAGGCGTGGCAGAAGGGCTTCGACGAGTACAAGCAGTATCTCGAGAAGAACCCCAAGCTCAAGGAGCTGGTCGAGAACAACGCCGACGCGCTGAAGAAGGGTAACTTCACCGAGCTGTGGGGATTGGTCAAGGACAGCGCCTCGTCTGGTAAGACCGAGGAGGTTGAGAAGTATGTCAAGGACAAGGTCGGACAGGCGAAGGACACGGCCGAGAAGAGCGGCGCTGTTGATCTGGACAAGTGGTCGAACCTTGTTCCTGATGGGTCTAAGGTCCTGACGCAGCTGCAGTTGCTGCAGCAGATTGGCGAGAAGAAGGGCAAGGATGCGGAGGGTGTGCTGAAGGAGACGGTCGGCGAGCTGCAGGAGGTGCTCAAGAAGCGCAAGGAGCAGCTGGAGAAGATTGCCGATGAGGCCAAGGAGGAGAGCAAGTAATCTTGCACACCATAGTCATACTGGACCACCATTTCTTTTCTTTTAGCTTTGTACATAGATAGCGCAATGACAGCATTTAATGCCTGATAAAAAAAACCAAGTTACAACCATGTAGTTCTCGAACTCTGTCCTTGCCATATCATTCAGAATACCCAACTACTCGCGTGGCCAGGTGTGTCTGCACGCGGGACATGGCTATGTCTAAACAGTCCTAGGGGAGAAGAGGATTTCGGTTTGCAATCTTGGTGCGAACCGCACAGAGCTAACGAGCACAGCATGGGGGTTTCCCCAGTACCTACGAGGCAACCATATAAGCAGATATGCTTACTAAATTCCCGAACACTCCAAGAATAAACTCCAAAGTTGAAGTAGATACATTGTGGAATTCTAATTAAAACGAGATACAGATCAAGAAAGGAATAGTCGTTGGAAACAAAGAGTCAAGTTTTGGGAGACGGGATAATCACCCGCACGAACGAACACAAGGACCTCCCTCAGCCGGTGTTACAGGGGCCATTCACTGGTGCAGAGACATTTGACGAGATAAGTCCTACCATCGGCTCCAAGGATCGAGGCTAAGCCCACTTTCCAAGAAGCGCCATGATACCAGCACCCCAGAGCATCGAGATCACCATAAACGCCAACCGCTTGTTATCCCGTGTGCGGTGCGGATCAAAGATAAAGTCACGAGCCAGCAGCTCAACGAGACCAGTATAGATGAGGATCCCAGCGGAAATAGCATCGAGAATGCCCGAGACGACATTCGCCGTGTACGAGCCGGCGTTGTAAGTGGTGCGGACGCCCAGTCCGATAGCGATGGCGATGGGGGTCGTCAATCCATACAGCAAGCAAAGCACCCACGGAAGCCAGCTGCCCTTGCGGAAAGGGATAGCGGACATTCTGGCGCCGATGCCGAGACCCTCGAAGGATTGGTGGAAGACGAGGACCGGGTAGAGGACGGGGAACTCCTCGCCGGTTGAGCCGAGGTTCAGCCCGATGATGACGGAGTGGAAGATGATGCCGAACTCGAGGATGACAAAGGCGCCGAGCTGCTGTCTGTAGGAGCGTTCGAGGAAGTCCGAGTCCACGGACTGGGCCTCGAGGGCGTCGTCGGCCTTTTTGTCGTGGGTGTGGGTGTGTGCAGCGGGGGCAGTCTGGGCGGAAACAGCCGCTTCGTTGTTGGCGGTGCTGGTGATAAAGCGCTCGGGGTCTTCTCTGCAGACGCCGTACTTGACCTCGACGTAGCGCTCGGCGCCGAAGTCGAGGAGGAAGATGCCCATGACGGAGGCGAGAACGATGGCGGGACACCAGGCGTAGTCGGCCCAGTGGCCGGTCATTCCGACGCAGCTAGATCCGCCGATCTCGCCGTAGGCAGGGTCGAGGAGGTGGATGAAGGCCGTGGCGACGATGACGCCGGCGCCGAAGTATCGGGCGAAGAGGTAGACGTAGAGGGGAATGTGCAGGCGAGGCATGCGCTTGGCCATGACGGGGAAGAAGGTGACGGCCGTGGAGACAATGAAGATGACGAAGATGGCGGAGATGCGAGCTCCCATGCGGCCGTCGTAGTCATTTTCGCCGGCGTTCATGTAGCAGATGATATCTCGGGGATCCGCGCTGTCCAAGTCCACGGCGTTGGGATTGAAAGACATCTTGACAGATAGCAGGGGGGAGCAAGGAAGATGAGGGAAGACTGAGACGACAGGATGTAAAGCCCAACAGCCATGGCGAGAAGATGGTAGTACTTATAGGCAAGCTGATGCAAAATGGCCCTACAGGGTGGATGGCAGGTTGAGTACCCTGCGAGTAGATCCATATCCAACGGCCGGAGGAAACTCCCTTTTTAGCGACGCATATAGCTGCCTGACAGCTGGGTTTGTAGAGCCATAAAGACACCGGCACAGGCCAAGAAGTAACCAACGCGGTGCTCGAAGCGCATGCAGCACGGCTGCTAGAGATATAATCAGTTTAAGCCCACAGACTGTTGTTTGTACTACAGAAACCATGGCAGCACCTTCAGAGGGATTGCATGATGGCAGGACAAGGCGACATGATGGCCACCTCTCGCGGCGTATTCTAGAGAAGCGAGCGAAGCGCAGACTTTTCAGACCCGCTTACTTGGCTACGAAAATGCCAAAGCTTGTCTAGTCAGAGCATTGCTTGTCCTTCGAAGCCAAGACAGCGGTTTGACTGGCTGGGAGGGGTGGACACTGCGAGTCAGCGAGATGAGAACGAGGACCTTGGGGTTGCTGCTGTGGAGCAATCCCACCTTGGAGTCGCGTGTCCGGCTACGCTTTCCCGACTGACAGAACGACCGTTATTGCACAGGCTGCGATTGGCCACAGAAGGGTTGCATTGGGAGATAATATTGTCGTGGTCCGCGAGTAACTATGGCATGCATACCTGCGCCTTTCCGGCGACATGGGGCGCCGAATACGAGATGCCAGATTTGGACATCGTACTGAGTATATAAAGAACGTAAGTAGAGGCTATGTTGCTCCTTCAAATCATTAACCAAACAATGATGGCTGCTGGTCTTGCAGAGTGGACTGCCTATCGTGGCAGCATCCCCAAGCTCAACCACGATGACGAGGAACGCAACCCTGACTTCTTGACTAGCGCAGCTGGGAGCCACCTTGCAGGACAAGTAGTAACCCACACACGCACCATCACAGCACGCGACGGGTGGAAAATCCCTATCAGAGCCTATGTCCGTGCCAATCAACCACCGCAAGCGATTGTTCTCTTCTTCCATTCCGGAGGGTTCACCAGCGGCTCCCTGGAAACAGAAGACGGTACGTTTCCACCAAATAGCAACTATCCATGTCTTATTCACAAATCTGGTAGTATCCTGCAGATATATAGCCCTGGGCACGCCAGTCGTCGTAGTAAGTGTCGAGTACCGATTGAGTCCCGAGCTCCAGTTCCCGATCCCTATCAACGACGGCTTGGATGTGTTTCACTACGTCTGCAACAATGTCCACGAATTTATCGCCGCCACATCTCCGATCGATATTGTCTTGAGTGGGACTTCATCAGGTGGACATCTTGCTGCGATCATTTCGCAGCACGCGCGCTCGTGGCTGGCTGCACCTGAGAACTCCAAGGCGGCAGCCCACGTTACGATGGCGGGAATCCTACTGCGCGCGCCGGTAACTGTCAACGCAAGAGACCGCGCCTATATCCCGCCTAGATGGAAGGAAGTGCATCGATCATGGGACTTGATGTACAAAGGAGCGGAACATAACCGAGCGAGTATGACGTACAATCATGGTATGGAGTAGAAGTATGAACATCCTGAACGAAACACTGACACACTCGGTAGACTCGCTGGGGGTACCTGAAGACCTGATCACTGACCCGGCGGCGTACCCATTATGGGGAGACTTTGCCGGCCTACCCAGGACGTATATCCAGATCTGTGGCGAGGATATCCTCCGTGACGACGCCGTATGCTACGCAGAGGGATTACGCGAGGCGGGTGTTGAAGTTAAGGAGACTGTTTACGAGGTAGGACCTCTCTTCTAGTAAGAGTCTTGCCATGCTAAAGATGAAAGCAGGATCTACCCCATATATTCTGGATCCATAACCACAATCTGAGTGTTGCAAAACAGGCGCAACAGGATTGTATATCCGGCTTGCGCTGGTTGCTGGGTTCCGTGAAAGAGTGAGGTTGTAGAGCATGCCATAGCGTCTGAGCTTCTCGCTCTTCAATACTGCTCAATGATTGATAATACTCAACGATCATCCGGCGGCGCAATCCCATAGCACAATTCAAAGCTATCCTGAAACAACTCCCTCGAGGACCAACAAACGACATCAAGGGTAGTCCCCAGCCTCGACGGATCCGGATTATCCAGCGTCCCTTCATTGCCTAGATAAAACCGATCCTGAAAGTCAGAGAAGCTGAACTCGGTAGCCTTCGTAGTCTTGACAGCCAACCAGTCATTGTCGACGACTCCGACCCTCTTCCGCGTATCCCGGTCAACCCACTCAATCACCACTCGATCCTGATGGACCATCGGGGTATGAGAAGATGCCTGCTCCGCGGGACTCCCATCAGCGATACTAATGACAAACCGCGACCGCTTCGTCGTAGACAAACAGATCAAATTCCCGCAGCAATACCAGTAGGTATTCGGATATCCCCGGCGGCGAACAAAGAAACTATAACCGGAGATATAGTCATGATCAACGTCGCAGGCGCCAGGGAGCAATTTGGCGCCGAGGTCTGGGTATGTCCCCATAGAGTATAAGAACATTTTCCCAGCGACTGGATCAAAGGCTGGATCCGCATCGTGAGAGGTATGCGGGCAGATTGCTGTGCCAAGCGAGCCGACATTCTCGGGGCTCTCTTTGACTTGGAGGACCCATAGCTTGGGTGATAGGCGCTCGATGCCTTGGGGTGTCAGCGTTGTCGCTCCGGAGCTCACGGTTGGCACGCTCAGTGGGCGGCCCTGGTTGCTTTGGAGAATCCGATATAAGGTGTCGGCTGTGTTGCGGTCGGGGGAGATGACGATGAAGACGAAATGGGGGGAGTTGGTGGCCGAATTTACGGGCCTTGAGGCGAGATAGTGCATGTAAACCATGATTGATTATGATAAAGCTGTTAGGAGATGTCCTGGGGATAATGCTGCAAGAGAAGGAGAAGAGAGGTGATGGTTAATTATGATGCAATGGTCGTCATTGACTGGTATAAGACCCGAGTGGCTGTTCCATGGACAGCCCTAGGTGTCCTCAACCACCGGATTGAAGTCAAGGATGTATGCGGTCCACGAGTCGTAGTCGTCGTGATCCTTGTAGTTGACGAGAAATCGATGGCTGTCGAGTATCCTCCATCTTTCTCGGTTAATCCCTGAATTCGGTGGAGATGATGACGGTAAGTTGGCATTCCCGGAGGATGACGGAAGCGAGATCTGGGTTCCTGGATTTGTTATGAGACATCTGTCTATCTTCTTTGGACTGAAGAAAGGCTTGAAGGCCGCATTATACTGAGCAAGAAGAGTCTCGTTGTGAGGATCTTCCAGGATCGAGAGGCGAACCTGTCTTTCTGGCAGGTGTAGGTCCAAAACTACATCCACGAACGGATCGATGGCAAGCTTTTTCATTGAAAGAGAACGAGACAAGTCCACGACATCGATAGAAGCTTCTGTAAACTGTCCATTTGTTTGTCGGCAGAACGTCTGAATCCGCAATGTTGATGCATCCTCATCACGACTGATCAAAGCGAATGCCCCCCTACCAGAACTCCGCACAATATACGGAGACTTGAGCACATCCGCCAACAGTTTCTGGTGAAGGGTACCATCAGCCCCATTAATTAGATTAATAGTCACGATGCGGGTGGTCGCGTGGTGTGGCTTGCACACGAGGAGGAGCTCGTCCTGCGCGCCGTAGAGAAGCTGCAAGGGAATACCAAACGGATGAGGTCTAATATCGAGAAAGCCACAGTTAGATCTGATAACCTCGACTGTTTCTCCCTGATAGAGTAACTCCCCCGAGTCTAAGGCATAAGCCTGGATCTCAGACGAGCGGCTTTTACCTATCGTGACGCGGCCAAAGTAGACGCGCTCCTCGCCAACAAGGAGTGGGATGGATCGAGGGTCGTTGGAACGGTGAGTCCACATTTGCTCTCCTTTTTCTAGGCAGTAGAGGGTGTCACTAGAGAAAATGTCAGGGTCTATCTTGGTTTGTTCTTATAGATGCCATACCTATATCTCTGAACTTCGTGTGTTCCTGGTGGCATATCAAGAGGACTTCGAACCAGCAGATAGCCATTCGCGCCCAGTACCATCAGCTCCGAGGGATCATGGTGACGCTGAAGAGCATCGACCGTATCCAGGAGCAAGATGGGCTGGAGAGCAGCGCCGCCCCGAGGGGACAAACGGGCCCAGAAAATACCTTGATTGTGTCTCAAATAGACACAGAAGTCACCGGCCGCAAGAAAGACCCTCGTCTGTGGGTAGATGTGTACGTGTGATGGCTGACCTCGCTGGATGTTCGCACGCACTCTGGCTGGAGAGACAGGTTAGACCTTGTTGCGCGTAAAGATTGCCAGATGGATGCCTACACTGTGACTTGAATATACAAACAGCGGCACTGGTCTCAATACTATCATTGCACTCTCTCGCATGGGGGAAATGAAGACGAAAACCAAAGGAGGCGATCCACTGCCGCGTGAAGGACCTCCATGCTCGACTCACCCTCTCGCAGTGGGCCAGCTCCGGGGCGGAGAGGTATAAAAACACAGTGCTTGCGCACTCGACGCTGAGAGAGCATAATGGATCGGTCGGCTTCATGCTGAAGGGTTAGCAATGACTACTCTCGATATTTCTCGAATCCCATCTCATGGTCCCTGACTGCACTGCCACCATCCAAGATCGTATTTACAGAATGGAAGCATGCAATTGGCTGTCTTAGGTACCCACAACGCGCCCGCGGGGCCGATGAAGAGGAGAAACAAATGAAAGTCATGGGATCATCATAAATTGAGAAGAAGTAGTGGTGCAGCTTGAGTATCGCTCTCTATCTACCAAGCCAGCTCCTGCCCGGTATACATAAGAAACTTTCCCGACGCCGACTCCCTCGTCGCACCATCAATAACGTTCAAAATGCCACCAACACTGTTCTCCACCGTCTCCGGGGGCCCGGGGTCGTACTTCCACTCCCTGGCAGCCAGCTCGCCCATGGCGGTCTGCACCCAGCCCGGATGAAGAGCGACTACGACAAGCCCGCTCTCCGCATGCTGCAGGTGAAGCGCCTGTGTAAGCCAGTTTTTTGCCGCTTTGCTAGGCCCATAGCCCCCGCCAGGGAATGGTTCCTGGGCGCCGATTGAACCGACAGAGGACGAGATGTTGATGACTTTCGGTGTGCGGGGTGATTGTTGGAGAAGAGGCCAAAGGGCTTGGAAGAGAAGGAGCGGAGCGATGGTGTTGATCTCAAAGCAGGTTCGTAGCTCTTCCGCTGTGGTTGTAATGGCGGGGTTCATATTGGTGGAATAGCCAGCGTTGCAGACTAGAACGTCGATATGGGGGAGGGAAGGCACGGTAGCATGGAGAGTCTGTTGGATTGTCTCTGGTGCGATCGCCGTGGAGAAGTCTAGCTGGATAATATGGAGAGCGCTGTTATCCATAGTCTCTGCCTTGAGACTGGCGGCTGCTTGTTCCGATCGGACGGTTGCGATGACGGTGGTGGATGGCCGTTCAAGCAGGCGTTTGACGAGGCCAAGGCCTATTCCTCGGTTTGCACCGGTGACAACCCAGATGGTGTTTTCAGAGGGGATGCTCATTTTGTGTGGATAGTTGTATGGGGAGGAAGTAGGAAATAAGTAAAGGTGGGGGAGAGATATACTCCCCCTTAGTGCTTACGGTACATTTAGCCGTCAGGTGACATCAAGTGATGTAGAGTGATGGTGATGGTAAATATCCTGTGCGTTTTGTCGGTGTAGAAGGTGACTCACTGTTATAGAGGACTACTCCGTACATCAATGAGGAATTATAGACTGGAAACCCGATATGCGACAGAGAGAGCAGATCTCGATCGTCGGCTTCTGGGTCCTGCCGATGCCAACCGACTCGATATATTGTTCAGTCTCATACCACTCTTTTGTTTTATTGGAGACTATTATTGCAGACCCTCACGAGCAGGTGCCAGGCGCCCCTGAAGAATGTCGGTGTTAAAGGGGAGGTGCCAAGTGTGGTCAGAAGGAGAACTTGGGCCGGTATTTATCAATATGAAACTGCCTTCCTCCATAAGCCCCTTATATCGTGAGCAAGCTGATTACACAGATGACTCTGGGCTTGGTGAACTGCACTGTTACCATGGTGGACTCGTTGATGGGCTCCTCGAGGACCTTGGTGCTTTGGTACCGGGCATCTTGAGCCCCTACGTTAAGCCGAGGTTATGGGTGAGGTGGCAACAGTCGTGGGCAGATTGTGGGGTATCGGGCTACCTGTAGTCCGGAGTATTTTTAGCCCAAAGCCACCGGAACTTGATTTAAATCATCCTGCAGTGGGGTTCGTCCGCTTCCTCCGAGACATTCTGTGGAGAAATGAGGTCAGTATCAATCAAGAGGCCACTCAGCTTCTCACGATGGCTACAATATCATGAAAAGAGCTCTGCAGCCTGTAGATCAATCCTGCTCATGTCTTACTCTGTACAACTTGGTCTTCCTTGGCCACCTGCCCGGACAAGATAAATAGCCCTACCCTCCCCTAGAACTACAATCAATACAACAGCATCAGTCTCTCACTCCCTCCCCAACGACTTTCCATTCCAGCCTCCATCTCACCAAAATGAAGCTTAACTACGTCGCCGCCGCCGCCTCTTTGGCCCTCACCGCAAATGCCCAGCCCACGGGCACCTGCAAGCCCTCCACCCCCGAAACCTTCGGCCTCGTCGCCATCAGATCCGGCGACGCCGTTCAATACGCCGGCTTCAACGCCGCCCTCAACAGCATCTTTGCCCGCCTCCCAAGCCAGAACGCCACCTGCGACGGCACCGACGACGGCTACGCCAGCTTCTACATCAAGGACGAGGCTCTGTACCTCTACGGTCCGACCGAGACCCCTCAGCAGATCTTTGTCGATCGCTCCGGCATGGGTATGTTCAATGATCATCAAAATCATCTAATACCGCAAAGCTAATAAACTCAGGCCAAGGCAAGATCGGATACACCACCGGCGACGCGTCGGGCCCGCGCAACGGCGAGCGCACCGGCTGGGCTATTAATGAGGATAACCACCTCCAGTTCGACGGCAGTGACCTGATTGCCTGCCCGAACAGCATTAACGGCGCGTACAGCATCTGGGCGTCGGCTGGTGTTGCCAACCCCGCGGGTAACAGCGACTGTGTTGGCATTGCCGCCCGCGTTGAGAAGGATACCACCCCTGTTCGCTGCACTTACTCGTCCTAAGTGTCGGTGATAGTTCTGTACATATATTGAGCATGCACATAGAGCACCTAAACTAATACATTATTCATCCACGCAAAAAATAGAGAGGAATGGTCGATTCTAAACCGTAAAGCTGCAGCCCGCACACATCTCCCAGCGACTCTTAATTGACAAACGACTTGCTAGTACATGAACACCCCCTAGTTACATCTAGGACACTCCTCCAACTCCCCGCTGTACCTATAGGTAAGTCTCCTCCCGCACAACCGTCGCCCCATCCTCATCAATCCGCAGCCAAATCTGCCGATCCACCTTCTGAACCGACCCATCAGCAAGGGTAAAGTTCGTCGGCCCCTCAAGCTCCTCCGCCTCCTCGATCTCACCCCTCTTAACAGGATGAGCACAGCTCTTGCTATTATCACCCCAGAACCAGCCGCCGGCATAGATACTGCCGTAGGTCCAGCTGCCGCCGTTGTAGCTGGTGGAGGCGAAGTCATACCACATGCACTGGTTGATGATTTCCTCGGTGATATCCTAGTCGACATAGTCAGTAATGGGAATGGTAATGGCAGTGGCAGTGGCAGTGGCAGTGAACAGCCGAGAATAAAGGACTGAGACTCACCCAGCATTGCTGCTCAGACTGAATCCCCGAGATGGTCCAGTGGCCCCAGTATGCGCTGACGATGCCACCACCGGCATCGCACCACCCTCCATCAGGAACCACGGTGACGGCCTGCCACCAGGCGTTAGGACAGACGTAGGCGCGGATCGACCACATCATTTGCACGGCAGCATCGCTGAAGACCTGCTGGTTGGGGGCGGTGCAGTCGGCGGCGTGGGCCGAGAGGGCGAGGGAGGAGAGGGCGAGGATGTTGGAGAGCTTCATGATTGCTGATTGATTGAAGCGAACTGAAGTGGTTGATGAGGATAGAATGGAGACATTTGGTCGAGAAAAGAGGGACCTTTTATATTGTTTGTCGTGGTGTGGTGATGTTGTATAGAGTGGATCGCTCGCTTAAGCATGTCAGCGATGAATAAGGCGCTAGCGACTTACTGCAGAATTATGTAACGGCGCTTTAAGCTTCTTCAGGCTCTATCTCATTACCAGAGGGAGAGTGATTGGCCTGTCATGCAATGATCGTAAGATCGCTGGATTTTCCACCAGTCATGGCTGGCTTGTCCCTGGCGGAGGGCGTCTCACTTCTGGTGAGAGTAGGAGAGTACGGGATACCTTGTTGAGAAACCACTCGGCGGTCTACAGCAGGCAATGCGCCCCGCTTCATGTGCCTACGGTCGGTGGGATATCGACGTTCCGACATAGCGAAGGGAGGCCGAGAGATTCTACGCCGCAGTAGGTATAGCAGCCACCTTGCTTTGCGTGATTGTTACACACAAAGTAGGGCTACGCATGTGAAGCAGAAGAAGAAAGCGAGGGTTGACATTAAGGAAGAAACAAAAGAAAGGGAGAAATCCGAGGGTAGAAGGAAGCTAGAGAACAACAAAAGGAACCCAATGAAGAGATCAGCCCTGGTTTCTGAGGTCACCGTAACTTCGCCGCGACAGTAAGAGTAATCTTCTTCCACCCCACGACACGATCCCCAAACGTGATCTTAATGGAAAGCTCGATGGTGCCCGTCATACTTCTGGCGAGGCTCCACTTCGCGGTGAGCTGGATGAAATACCAGGATTGATCACCGTCAACGATTGGTGTCATGTCGCCAAAGTCGACATCTTTCAGACTACAGGATATAATTCCTATAGGCTCGCCGTCTATCTCGGTATCAGTAACCATCCGACGTTTAAGGCGGAGTTGACTTACTACGCTCGCGGGTTGTGATGAATGAGGGAATGCTTTCCGTGGTTGCGACGATTGACACATACTTGGCCAGCGAGTCGCCCTCGATATGGGGCAAATGGATGGTCAAGACCCGTGGGGCGTTAGGATCCGGAAAACGATTCTGAGATTCAAGTCATGTTAGTTTGCGACAGCCAAGATGGGAGACACGGGCACTTCGAACCTTCTCCAGGAACCACGAGACGCAACGGATGTCCAAAAGTCCCCGGTCTCTATCTACCTCCGCTCGGCTGTGGCTGCGTTCATTTTTGTTTCCGAACAAAACGGTCCTGATGGTGGCGTTGGATCTGGTCGTGGAGGTCAAAGAAAAAGAAAAAGAAGAAGAGGAGAAGAAGGTAAAAAAAGAAACAGAGAAAGAAAAAGGATGGAGAATCGACAAACAAAGAGAGAAAAAGTCTGGGCAGCTGCGATCCCCCGCAGGAAGAGAGAAGAAATAAGAGAAGAGAAGAATCTCAACGTCTGCTTGTCCTCCCCAACTCTTCTCAGACTACCTACTGCAACTTCTCCTTCGTCCAACAATGGTTCGCACAACGCGTGATCTCAAGTTCAAGGCCATGACTGCGCTTAGGGTTGTTCCTCCTCCACCGGCCACAGAAATGCCCCTGCCCACCGTGCTCGACGGTTTGTGAAATACCCAGACTACCACAATGTCTTGAAAGGCATGGTCTGCCTGATCAGAGATGGCGCCACCGTTTGGGACGGTGGGATACCTGGGCTTGCACCGAATTACGATAGCCTTTCCTCTTCTGCTCGCTACTGGGCTTCTCAGCATCTAATCTCGGATATCGCTGCACTGTCCGCTGAGCAAACCACCGCGCTGATTAAAAGACTCGACGGATTCTGCGTGCAGATCGGCTGGGAGGAACTGCGCTCGAAACTTCCCCCTACTGCTCTGGCGCACTTTGGCCAGGTCGCCGGTGAGCTTCTGATCTATCTCACTGTCCACGAGCGACTCTTCGAAAACCCCTTCTGGTATCTGGATGGGAAGGATGGCCCAGACGACGTGGAGGATGTCAAGTTCTCCGACAAGCTGAACTACCTTTTCGAACGCTTCTACCGAAGTAAGACCCCGTGAGCTGATCCTATCATGCAAGCATCCCGCTGACGTACCTGCGCACAGCCAGCCCTACCTTCGGAGTCCTCTGGAAATCCCAAACCCAGCGCCTTGCCAATGCCGTGGAGTACGTGCACTCCGCCGACCCCAAGTTTGGAAGATACAACCGCGCAAGGCACGAAGGCGCACCAGCTGGTTTGGCGGATGACTTGCTGCGAAGCGAGCCTTTCTGCTGGCTGCTGGCGAGCCCCGTGACCGACAAGGCGCGAAAGGAGCTCGAACAGATCTTTCATCAAGCGGTCAAGTTGATGATTGACTGTGAGACGTGCGCAAATGGTATACCAGTCCTGCGTGGAATTGAAGAGCTGGGTGGAGTCTACAAGGGGGAGTCGGAATATGTGTCGCTGAACACCCACTGCTGGCCACCAGGGCCTTTTGTGCTCAAGGGTCAGGAGATCCTTGTTGTCGCGAGACCGGGTCTTGTCTACGTTGATGGTATCAAGCAGCAGTACGTGCAAGACTGGGCGGCGGACCAAACGGAGGTCAGTGTTGCTGAAGTTATCACTGCATACATTCCTTCCAACGGGGGCGGAGAGGAAGCTGAAGATGGTGCGGTCAAGGAGGCTGAGCTCTCAGATCAAGGCAATTGCAAGGGAAAGGAAAAAGAAAAGGGCAGAAGTGAGGGTGAGGCAGTAGTGAAGGGTAGGGGAAGGAAACAGCAGCAGGACGAAGTGGACCTCGAGCCGCGAAAGCGTCATTGTACCAGAAAGTGACCGACAATACCTATCTCGCTAGAGTGAGAGTATATCTTCGCGAGCGGAACGCGTAGCACACCCCGAAAGATTGTTCCATGGCTCACTAGGCGCCATTACTTTCTTCAATGTTCCAGTGATACTCAAGATGCCGAATTCAGAGCCACCTACTAGCAACTCAATCGTCAACGGACAAAGGCAAGGGAGAGATCCAATGATAGTAGACATCAGGAGCGTATGTCCGCTTTTAGAAGTGTTCTGGCATCTGCGTCGCTGCATAACATAGAGACACACAGACAAAGGCGCCGATCGACGGAGGGTTAAAACAGCACTCAATGGCCCTTCCCCTCCCTTCTTAATTCCTTACTCACCCTACATCTTACCCCATCTATTCAAATCTTCCATTTCAAACATGTCTCTGAAGCGCAAAGCCCTTGAAGCCCTGTTGCATCCTCCGCCAGAATGGGAAGGACTGCCCTACCTCTCTAACACAGCATGAATTTATTCACAAGTACCGCTGCGCCCCCAACGTGAAATTCGGATGGCACAATGAGAAAAGGCAGGAGGACGCGTGTGATGGATTTGCCGATCGCTTGTTGGCCAGCGAGCCCTTCTGCTGGCTGTTGAAGGGCAGCGTGGATTCCCCGCCCCTGCCTACCGAAGGGCGTGATGCCATGTCTGAGATCTTTCAGAAAGCAACCGCCGCTGTCATCTTCGCCGAAACCCGGACGAACGGCCAACCCGTCATACGTGGTATTGAGGAGATTGGTGGTGTCTACAAAGGTGATACGAGCTTGGTGAAACTCAGGGCGGCGAGCTTCCGCCTAAAGCCGGAGCTCTACCTCAATCGTAAGATTCTTCTGGTTACATTGCCTAGCGTGGTCTACATCGATAGCGTGACTGCGTCCGATCAGTATGCCTTCATTGGAGCATCCGAGCTCATGTGCGCGGAGGTTCTGGCCGAGTTTGTCCCGGAGGATGACCCGGGAGATACAAGCGACAAAGGTGGACAGAACAAGGGCAGCAGTGAGGACCATCAGGACCAGGAGGCAGTGGAGAAGGCAATGAAGGCAAAGGCAGATGAGCACAAAGGATGGAGTAAGCAGGGGACCAAGGCCAAGGCCAAGGGAAAGTAAGAGGGGAAAGAGTTGGTTGACATCGCTAACTCTACTGTTTTGTTAATTCCACTTTTGCTGTATGCCTGGGTATACCCTTTGAACACTCGTAGCGACCGACGGCAGTTACTGATTGGCCTACGTGGCCTTGAGTACCCCCAGACCACGGCTCGTGGTGACGGGGTGACGGGGTCAGACAAAGGAACCAGATACAAAGAAACTAAAAGTAGCAGAGATTTGGAAAGCACAAAGAGAACGAGGACAGACTCCGCGCAGACTAAGTAGGGATCCATCCAAGAACCAGCAACAAAACCTGTCCAAGCGTTGCGAAACAGTCGCATTCATTTGCCTCCTATTGAAGATCGTACTGTAACATGACCTTCGCGAAGAACTATAGATGAAATTCGTCACTCTATGGTGGCCTGCACAAACCGACCCGTATCATGGACGTAGCACCTCATCGCATAGCTACCAGTGGACGGATGCGCTGCGCAGTCAACCAGCTACAGGGCATGATCAGGATCCCTCCGTCCAGCCTAGACTCTACGGCAAATGCAAATGGTGTCGGTTCGTGTCTACCATAGGAAGAAAGAGGACAAAGGGAAAGAAATGACTTCTAACAATTTCGATAACGCCACTCTGCCCACCCCAGCTCGTCCGCGTCTCCTCGTCAAGAATCACCACCAACGTCTATGCTCAAAAAGAGCCAGTTGCGATAGGGACAGTCTGGCTCCCGATCAGGTCATCGTCTATTCGGAGCTCGATGCAAAGGTCTCTGCTCTCAGCTCTCTGGTCAAGCGACGGAACGATCTTCCAGCGCACTCTGACTGGGTAGTATAGCCACTCCCGGCCACCCACAGAGACTTTCCTCGCGCGGGTTGATGGGATATTTCCAAGGTCGCACTGAATGACCCCGACCGCTTCCACATCTGATCTAAGTGTTAGCAGAATGGCCTTTTAGACATGGGACAGACCTACAGCTGTCATTAACAAGCCTAGTAAGCGATTCCTGATGGGAATTCGCAATGATTGTGACGGCCTTGACGTGTGGCTCGTCATCTTTATGGAGTATGCATATCTCCGTTTGCGCCTGCGCATCAAGCTCGGGCGCAGTGTCCTGCGTGCAGATTAGCAGACGGCACGTCGGTGGCAGAGAAAACGAGGTGTCACACCATTTTCAAAAGCCAGAACGAAGTCTGGTGGAAGGAACCGGTTACAGCCTCGGCTTCGTTGGTTTCGATGTTCGGCATGACTATGGAATGTAGACCATAGTGCATGGTTGGAATTGCGCGACGCGCGCGGATGCTATCGATGCCACGAAGCGCGGCGCCATGAGCAACGATTTGAGGCCTGGACGATTAGCCTTGTCCCGACAGTGAGTCTTCGACTGATGACAAACATACCAAAACATCGGCAGCGGTTTGAGGAAGGTTTGCGCTGGGAGTGCTTGACGTATTTGCTTCTGCAAATACTTCGAATGTCCGAAACCTCCGACCAGATAGACTGTCTGTGGTGCGAAAAAGATGAGAAAGTCAGTGTGATGTGCTAGGTAGGCTACAGGATGGACATAAAGAATGGACGGACCTGGATGACGTGTGACTGCGAGTGCCTGTCACGAACAGTTAGAGCGTCAAGAACCAGCTTTACAATTCGGTTGACCACAGGGTCAAATGCACTTCGTAGCAGCTCCGACTCAACGTGGATGACCTGCTCCATAAGCTCGATATCTGTGTCCTCGTTGCCGGAAAAATCGAATTTCAGGGACTTAATCCGGCTCAAGATATTCGTGAGCACCTCCGCATTCCCGAGCGCGAGCTGGAGCTTGTTGTTGGACTTGATATTGAGCTTGTCCAGGAGGATACTGTCGACCTCAGCTCCGCCACTCTGAATTCCTAGCAACAGAGTCAGTTAGGAGTTGAGAGGATAAGTGGAACTTGGATAGGTGTGTACCCAGGGTGGCGGATGCTTGGTTGTATTGGTAGCGCAATCCTGTGTTGCGCACGGTCAATGCGGTGACATCCTGGGGTGGAAGTTAGCTAGCTAGACCTAAAGGACAGTGACTTGACATACCGTGGTGCCCCCCCACAATCCACCACAAGAAAGCTCCTCTGTTGGCCTCTCTATAAATGAGTTAGCAGAATGAATAAGCCAAGAAGAGTGAGCGTGGGAAGGTGCAACTTGAATAGGAGTGAATGCATGAGCCAGGGACGCCAGGGACGCTGCAGCTGCTTCGGCCTCCGAGACTGAAAATACTGATGCTTCCGCGTCGTATCCGGCCAACTCCAATGCCTGACGGAAGTTATGGCGCGCCTGTTGTGACCAACTTGCGGGAATTGTCAGCCAATATTCAGTTGGCATGTTGGGTTGTCCTTGGGCTCTGAGTTGCGTATCGATGGTTTGTTTCAGTTCACGCAGAAAGTGCGTGATCACATCTTGTGCAGTTCTCCGGCCGCCGAGCTTCAGGAACCCGCTCGCCACGAGTTTGGTGGGAATCACCGCGTCCGGGTAACCAGAATGCCGATTGGTGCTGTCGAGAAGGACCTTGACCCAGGTATAACCCGGCACTGTCGAGGTCCCCGTGGCGGCCCAGTATTGTCTCTCTTTTTCGTTGAAAGGAATCTTTGATGAAGTGACGGTCAATCCGTTGGCGAACGTAAAGGGTTCAATGTCGCTCTCTGATGGAGAGTTGGGGTCGAAAATGACGATCGAGATACCTGAAGAAGAAAGGGTCAGTGTTGTACGTGAAGGGATGGATGTGAGACGGAGGAGGGAGAGGTTTACTCACAGGTCTTCGTGGTGCCATAATCAATGGAAATAAGACGCCAGCTGTCGTTCTGTTGGGCCATGGTTGGCAGAAGAGTGGTAAGTGAAGCGTAGGTGAAAACAGTAAAAGAACCAAGATGCTCATAGGCAATGATGAAGCCTAAGGGGACATCAGGGGGGAAAGTCCTGTTCATAAGAATGTCAGGATATTGAATCTTGAGTGAGACAACAGGTGTTGGCTGTCGCAGCCCTTTTCGGGAAAAAAAACCCGCGATTATTAAATATAATACCAAAACGGATTATAATTAATAGATAAAATCAAATAAGAAAAGTTCAACTCCATGCCACAAAGAGATCAAAGGTGACAAAGAGTCCAAGAGACACCCAACCTTCTTAATCCCCCACCTCTCCAACGCCCCCGTCTCAAACGTTCACATCCCTCTGCTCGAATCTTTTTTGTTTCTGACCAAAGTCCTCTCGCAACTATGGTTCAGACACGCTGCGAGCTCAAGAGAAAAGCAGTCGAGGCACTTGTCCGTTTTGAACTCAAGGAAAAAAGAAGCGCATCCGCCTCCACCTCCGCGAGCGTGGAAGATCCGATTCTCCTTCCACTGCCTGACTTCACCAAGAGGCTACAGGCCTTGGTCAATTTCAGAAGAGACGGCGGCGGCGACTGGCCACATGGTGTGTCGCAACTCACCGTTCAGAGTCTACGGACCGCTATCCTTAGCTGGGCAAACAGGTACGTGATATCCGACATCGATCAGCTGGCCCCCGACCGGATCCGTGCCTTGATTGCCGAGGCGAATGGATTCTGTGTGCAGATTGAGTGGGAGGAGCTCCGCTCACAGTTGGCTCCGAATGCTGCTGGGCGATTTGGTATCGTTCTCGGTGAGCTGCTGCTCTATCTGGCCGTCAATGCATACTTCTTCCAAAACCCTTTCTGGTACATGGATGGGAAGAAAGGACCGGATGACAGCGACGGTGACCCAAGCTTCTCACGCAAGTTCAACTATCTTTATGAGCGGTTCCTAGAAGGTGAGTAGAAAGTTCCACCCCCACCCACCCTCGGTGCAATTCTCACTTCTCACGGCTTACCACTGACTTGACCACCTGGACACAGGCGACGAGGCCTTCGCGATCCTTTGGAAATCGCAGACGCAACGGCTCCTCAACCCCACCGGACGTCGACCCAACGCCAATCCCACCATCCGGACGCAGCACGAGAAGCTGCGCAACGCTGCGCTGCCTGGGTTTGCCGACCGCTTTCTGACGAGTGAACCACTCTGCTGGCTGCTGAAGGACCTCACAGACACCCCAGAGTTGATCACCAAGAGACGGACTGCTCTGATCGATACTTTTCACAAAGCAGATAAGCTCATGATCGCCTGTGAAACGTTCGCGAATGGTCAGCCGGTCCTACGAGGAATTGAAGAGCTCCGCGGCATCTACAATGGCGATTCAAAATGCATTGCGCTGAGCAACTACGGATGGCATAAGCACTGGAACCTATACAATGGTCAAAGGGTTCTTGTGGTCGTGCGGCCGGGACTTGTGTATGTTGACTGTGTCAATCAAAATCGGTTCACTGGGTGGGAAAGGTTTGCAGAGGAGGTGATGCCTGCTGAAGTCCTACCGGTATACATACCACCTTCGGATGTAACTGATGATGAAGGAGGGGGCGACAAGGGCGATGACAAGGGCGATGACAAGGGCGATGACAAGGGCGATGACAAGGGCGATGACAAGGGCGATGACAAGGGCGATGACAAGGGCGA